>NW_022317220.1:0-5834 GCF_002776525.5 Piliocolobus tephrosceles
AGAGAAGCAGATGATAAACCGGTCAACAGGCACATGAGCGGTTAGACGTTCTCTGGATGTAACGAAGGAAACACAGTGTTCTAGAAGAGACTGGTGGCGGGGCCCCCTCCAGAGGGGTGGTCCGGGAGGCAGCTCTCCCAGGGTGAGGGAACAGCTGGAGGGGGAGATGGTGTCGTCGGATGGAAAATGTGCTGAGTTGGGCGAAATAGCCTGGCTTCCCGACACTGCCCACTGGGTGAACCTGGGACAGTCCTTTCCCTTTTAAACTCCCCTTGTTTGCTCAGGTGACAAGCAAGGTCTTGGGTTTTTTGCGCTCATCGGATCAGGCGAGGTGGGCATGTGCCTTCCCTTTATAAAGTGCTGAGTGATGCAGGGGTCAGAAACTCCCGCACCTGGGGGGGGGGGGGGGGGGGGGGGCGTGTTGTGGAGTCCACCATGCCGGCTGGGAGGGAGGCTATGGGATTTGTAGGGTCTTTGAAGCTGGAGCCAGCCCACCGTGGCAGGCAGCTGGGCCAGTGCTAATCAAGTGGGAATTCAGTCTTGTGTGGCCAGAATTTCCAGTTGTTCAGCTCTGCAGTTGATCTGCTGAGTTGTGGATATTTAGGTGTCATGAATCCAGAAATGGATATGAGGGTCTAAAGAGCGGCACCTGTGGGCTGTTTTGGCCTCAGTTGCCAGTTTGGGACCTGTTGGGTCTTTGTGATCATCTCTGAACCTTTATCTCGCTTCCCTGGAAACCCATCATGGGGAGGGGAGGTCAAGCACCCCGGGCCCAGGCTTCCTGGACATGCTTCACAGATGGCTGACCTCGGGAGCCCCAGGCACAGAAGTGAGCTAATCTGTGATGAGGCCGGGGAATCTGATTAGGCCCAGGTCACAGGAAACAGTGAATGCAGGATGCTGACCAGGAACCCCTATGTGGGTGTCAGGGGGGTGAGGGAACAGGCAAGAGGGAGGGCTGAGAAGGAGGTGACCCCCGAGTCTGGGGAAGCTGGCTGGAACGTTGTGTGCGGACAAGCCCTCTACAGCAGTTATGGCCTTTTGGGACCCAGCTGCTGTAAACGAAGGAAATAACCTAAAAGAAGACAGTACCCAGACCCCCACCCAATGCCTCAAGGACGATGTCACTTCCTCCCAAATCCTTCCCTCCAGCCCCAGAGCACCTGAGAGTTCACATTCTATCCTCTCCCACCCCCATCATCCAACCTGATCCCTCCAGAATCTGGAGCTTAAACCACCAAGACACGTTTCCCCACAGTTCCAGAGTTCACGGTCCAAGGTCAAGGCCTTGGCAGGGCTGGTTCCTTCCGAGGGCTGTGAGGGAGAATCTGTTCCCGCCTCTCTGGCTACTGGGAGCCTCTGGAGCCCGTTGGCTTGTCTGTGAGGTTCTCTGGATGGGTTACAGAGCGCGTGAGGAGCGGAGGGCTCGTGGAGGAGGCAGAGTCAGGAGGGCAGCGAGCATTGCTGGAGAGGCTGCAGCTCCACTTCCTCTTTTGAATAGGAGGGTCTGGGTGGGCCTCAT
Source organism: Piliocolobus tephrosceles (assembly GCF_002776525.5). Lineage (NCBI taxonomy): Eukaryota > Metazoa > Chordata > Mammalia > Primates > Cercopithecidae > Piliocolobus > Piliocolobus tephrosceles. The sequence goes on from NW_022317220.1 coordinate 1,523, forward strand.
GAGAAGGTGACTTTTGAGCAAAGCAGTGCAGGTGCGGGAGCTGCTCCCACGGACTCCGGGAGGAGAACAGAGCTGGCAGGACAGGCCTGGAGGTGTGAGCGGGTGGTGCAGGATGGGGAGAGAGCAGAGGAGATGAGGTCTTGATCTTCTCATCTAAGTTCGAGCCCCACAATACTGGCTTTGTGGAAACCATTTTGACGTGTTCCCATGAAGGAGGGAGGAGCCCACTCTGCCTGCGGCACCCTAAGGACAGAGGGATAGTCTGTGTCAGTATCTGGCCCCTGGCCAATCATATTCACACATGCCTGTAATCCCCGCATTTTGGGAGGCCAGGTGGGAGGATCACTTGAGGCAGGAGTTCAAGACCAGCCTGGACAATATAGGGAGACATCCCTATCCCTACAAAAAATTCAAAATTAAACGGCATCACCATGGCGGCGCACCTATGCTCCCAGCTACTTGGGAGGCTGAAGCGGGAGACTCCCATGAGCCCAGGAGTCGGAGGCCTCAGTGAACCATGATTGTGCCACTGCACTCTAGCAAGACCCTGTCTTTTTCCTGTGTTTTTTTGGTTTTGTTTTGGTTTTTGTTTTTAAAAATCAGGGTCTTGGTCTGTCACTCAGGCTGGAATGCAGTGGCATGACCTTGGCTCACTGAAGCCTCGGCCTCATGGGATCAGGCAATCCTCCTACCTCAACCTCTTGAGTGGCTGGGACCACAGGTGTGTACCACCACACCTGGCTAATTTTTATATTTTTTCATAGAGATGGGGTTTCACCATGTTGCCCAGGCTGGTCTCGAACTCCTGAACTCGAGTGATCCTACTGCCTCGACCTCCCAAAGTGCTGGGATTACAGGTGTGAGCCACCGTGCCCAGCCAACCCTGTCTTAAAAAGAAAATAAAACAAAAACACCTGAGTCCTGAAGCCCCATGCTGTGGGCATGGTTCAAGTCTTCATCATAAGCTGGGCTGCATTCAGGTTGCAGGTATCATTTGTTTAACTTGTGCGGTTTAAACAAAAACATTTGGTATGGGAGGAATTTTGAATAGATTGCCCAGATTTTATTTATTTTTTATTGTGCTCTTTTTATTTTTTGGAGGAAGGGCACAAAGGCCCTTATTTTAAATGGAAATATTTTATGTAAAGGTAGATTTCTAGGCCGGGCGCAGTGGCTCATGCCTGTAATCCCAGCACTTTGGGAGGCTGAGGTGGGCAAATCACCTGAGGTTGGGAGTTCGAGACCAGCCTGGCCAACATGGAGAAACCCCGTCTCTACTAAAAATACAAAATTAGCTGGACGTGATGGCGCATGCCTGTAATCCCAGGTACTTGGAAGGCTGAAGCAGGAGAATTGCTTAAACCCGGGAGGTGGAGGTTGCGGTGAGCCGAGATCACGCCATTGCACTCCAGCCTGGGCAATGAGAGTGAAACTTCGTCTCAAAAAAGAAAAGAAAATATGTCTTTTGTATGGCTTCTGGAATTTGAGTCATAGTTAAAAGGTCATGCTTGACACTAATACTATTTTGGGTCTGGTACTTGCATTTAAATATTTACTACATTGGATTCTTATCTGGTGTACAGGGTGAGGTTTGAATCTGACTTCATGTTTTTCCAGATGGCTCCTCAGCTGCCTAATGCCATTTTTAGACAAGTCTGTCTTTACCCTGTTCACGTAAGGGGCTGCCTTGGTCAGACACTGAACGCCCATCTGTACTTGGGTCTGTCTGATTGCCTGTCTATGATCGTACTGTACCACACGCTTTAAGTTGAGGCCCGACAGAGGATTTTCTTTTGAGATGGAGTCTTGCTTTTGTTGTCTAAGCTGGAGTGCAATGGCACGATCTCAGCTCACTGCAACCTCCGCACCCCAGGTTCGAGTAATTCTCCTGCCCCAGCCTCCCAAGTAGCTGGAATTACAGGTGTCTCCCACCATGCCCGACTAATTTTTGTATTTTTAGTAGAGATGGGGTTTCACCATGTGGGCCAGGCTGGTCTCAAACTCCTGACCTCAGGTGATCCACCTGCCTTGGCCTCCCAAAGTACTGGGATTACAGGCGTGAGCCATCGTGCCTACCCTGAGGATTTTCATATCTGACGGGACCGTCTCCCTTCATGGCTCTTTTACAGAGTTTTTCTACTAGTCTTTTTTTCTTTTCCTTTTTTGAGACAGGGTCTTGCTCTGTTGCCCAGGCTGGATTTCAGTGGCAGGATCTCGGCTCACTGCAGCCTCTGCCTCCCTGGCTTAACCCTCCCACTTCAGTCTTCCCAGTAGCTGGGACTACAGGCGTGTGCCACCATGACTGGCGAATCTTTCAGCTTTTTGTGTAGAGATGGGGTCTTGCTCCATTACCCAGGCTGGTCTCAAGCGATCCTCCCACTTCGGCCTCCCAAAGTGCTGGAATTACAGGTGCCTGATCTCCTGCTATTCTTGCCTGTGTAATTTTTCCATGTGAACTTTAAAATCAGGTAGTTTAGGCCCCCCCATACAAATCTTGTTGGTATATCATATATGTATAGTTTAGTGTTTTTTTGTTTAATTTTTTGAGACAGAGTCTTGCTCTGTCACCCAGGCTGGAGTGCAGTGGCACCATCTCAGCTAACCACAACCTCTGCCTCCCTGGTTCAGGCCATTCTCATGCCTCTCAGCCTCCTGAGTAGCTGGGACTACAGGTGCCCGCCATGACACCTGGCTAATTTTTTTGTACTTTATTAGTAGAGATGGGGTTTCACCATGTTGGCCAGGCTGGTCTCAAACTCCTGGCTTCAAGTGATCCACCCGCCTAGGCCTCCCGGAATGCTGGGATTACAGGCGCAAAACACGGTGCCCAGCCCATATATGTATGTTTAAATAAGAAAGTAGTCTTAATAACAGTAACCTGTGCACCCATCACACAGCTAAAACAATGGCACAGCACCCGTTCCTTTGAACCCTCTCCAGCCCCTCCTGGACCCCACCCAGAGGTAAACACCTGTCTATTCATTCAGCAAGCACTTTGGGAGCCCCTCCTATGTGGCAGGCACAGTTCTTGGTCCTGAGGATACAGCTGTGAACAAGGCAGACCAAACTGTGTCCTCGTGGAAGCTGAACTCTAGCAGAGGAGAGAAGCAGTCAATAGGCAAAGGATGAAGTGCCTTAGAAAGTGCTATGGGGGCTGGGCGTGACGGCTCACACCTGTAATCCCAGCACTTTAGGAGGTGGACAGATCATCTGAATTCAGGAGTTTGAGACCAGCCTGGCCAACATGGCAAAACCCCGTCTCTACTAAAAATACAAAATAAGCTGGGTGTGGTGGCGGGTGCCTGTAGTACCAGCCACTCTGAGGTTTAAGGCAGGAGAATTGCTTGAACCTGAGAGGCAGAGGTTGCAGGGAGCCGAGATCACATCACTGCACTCCAGCCTGAGCAACAGAGGGGAACTCTGTCTCAAAAAAGAGAGAGTGCAGGCTGGGCGTGGTGGCTCAAGCCTGTAATCCCAGCACTTTGGGAGGCCGAGACGGGCGGATCATGAGGTCAGGAGATCGAGACCATCCTGGCTAACATGGTGAAACCCCGTCTCTACTAAAAATACAAAAAAAAAAAAAAAAAAAAAACTAGCAGGGCGAGGTGGCGGGCGCCTGTAGTCCCAGCTACTCGGGAGGCTGAGGCAGGAGAATGGCGTAAACCCGGGAAGCGGAGCTTGCAGTGAGCTGAGATCTGGCCACTGCACTCCAGTCTGGGTGGCAGAGCGCCAGACTCCGTCTCAAAAAAAAAAGAGTGCAATGGAGAAAAATAAGAAGGGGTGGTGGGGAGGCCTGGCCGTGCAGGTATTTGAGAAAGATTTATACGGGGGAGGGAGCGGCCCTGCCCCTTATCCATGTGGACACCTGCAGCTCTAGTCCCCGTGTGTCCTGCTGGACGGGTTCCTTACAAACACCCCTCAGTTCACGTCTCCATCCCTTCCGACCGCCGGCAGCTTCCAGCTTGCGATTACCCCCAGGGCCACAGGGGACCCTCTGCCCTTTCTGGACACTCCCATGCAGGCCGTTCTTGAGGGGACATTGCTCGGGAACGAACTGCCGGGTGTTCAGCCTGCAGCTGAGGCTGAGTTGTTGGCCACCATCGGGATGGGGGCAGAGAACCAAGTCAGCGCCCGAAGCTGAAGCTGGCACCACCCAGGCCCCGCAACTCCGCTCATGTTTCTTTTTTCATTCAATGTCTTCTCAACAAACGATGACACGATTGGTACTTATTTGCTTTTTCCTATGAATGAGTTTCTCAGAGACGAGAGCTCCACCATCCACCCGGCTGTCAGCCTAAGCTCCTGCCCTCTT
>NW_022317220.1:5934-7810 GCF_002776525.5 Piliocolobus tephrosceles
TGCAGTGGCCGGATCTCAGCTCACTGCAAGCTCCGCCTCCCGGGTTCACGCCATTCTCCTGCCTCAGCCTCCGGAGTAGCTGGGACTATAGGCGCCCGCCACCTCGCCCGGCTAGTTTTTTGTATTTTTAGTAGAGACGGGGTTTCACCGTGTTAGCCAGGATGGTCTCGATCTCCTGACCTCATGATCCGCCCGTCTCGGCCTCCCAAAGTGCTGGGATTACAGGCTTGAGCCACCGCGCCCAGCCCCTGCCCTCATTTTGCACCGGCCCTTTGGGGTGGCCGGTGAGGGCCCGTGTGGGCTGACAGGTCCGTGGTCAGGTGGCCATGGTTGAGCCCTGGTCCAGCTGGACCCCAGGACGGGGAGTCCTGGGCAGCTGAGGACGTCGGGGGCAGGTGGGAGACATGGGCGCTGGCTGGAAAGGCCTGGGGGGTTCCAGCAAAGTCACGGAGTGTCCCCTGACCCTGACGGACAGCATTGACGCCACTGTCTTTGTGCTTCTGCCTCCAGGTCTGGTTCTGAACAGAGACCAGAGGCTATCCTGGGTGAGTACCGCTGCCTCTGCGTCCCCCCCCGCCACGGTTTGCTTATTAGCATCTTTATTGTTTTTGAAAATTACACGCTGGGCATGGTGGCTCACTTTGGGAGGCTGAGGCAGCTGGATCACCTGAGGTCAGGAGTTTGCGACTAGCCTGGCCAACATGGTGAAACCCCTTCTCTACGAAAAATACAAAAAAAAAAAAAATTAGCTAGGCGTGGTGGCACACGACTGTAATCCTAGCTACTCAGGAGGCTGAGGCAGGAGAATCGGTTGAATGGGAGACAGAGATTGCAGTGAGCCGAGATCGCACCACTGCACTGCAGTCTGGGCGGCAAGAGTGAGACTCCATCTCAAAAAAAAAAAAAAATTACATAGATAACATAATACATAATAATTGTCAACTGTTTGTAAATGTGCACTTCAGTGGCATTAAATAGAGTCAGTGGAGGTGAGGAGAGAGGGAGACATTCCAGGCACTGGCCGCTGCACAGGGAAAAGCTGGAAGTCAGCTCGGTGCATCTGTTGAGAGCGGGATTCCTGATAGAGGCTGTGAAGAGGGGAGGGGCAGGATGCCAAAGTTCTCAAAATACAGTGTCCCATCCGGAAGCCTGGAAGTGTGTCACTGGAGCACTTGTATTAATAGAAACTTGGCCATCTCTGCCACTGAGGGGCTGTGTGACCTTGGGCAAGGTGCTTACCCTCTCTGAGCCTTAGTTGTCTCAAGTGCAGAAAGAAAGTGCTTTCATTGTAACCACCACCACCATAGAGATACAGAATAATTCCATCAGTCTCCAAAATTCCCCCTTGCTTCTTTGTGGTCAACCTTTTTCCTAACCCCTATACCCTGGCAAGCAAGTACCGATCTGTTTTCTGTCCCTATTGTTTTGCCTTTGTTAAATAAATGGAATCATAGAGAATGTAAAAAAAAAAAAAAAATGCTTTCATTCATTTAGCTGGTTTCTAAGCAGCTTGACTAGGGGAGCCACGCCCTGGGCCTGCCTTTGAAGGGTTGTTGTCGAGACTAAGTGAGGTCATGTGTGTTGAGTGGCCTCGCAGACTGCTGTCGCTTCAGGTGCTCATGGCCTGTGCTATTTTGTGATTGTTCAAAAATGTAGAACACTGGACACATGTGAGACACTGTCATTAGAGGTGGGGAAGCTCTAACTGCAGGGAGACCGCTGAGAGCTGCTGTCCAGGCCCAGGCCAAGAGATGAGGCTTGGACCAGGGCGTCAGCCAGTGGTCTGGGAATGTTAATGTGTTTGTCTTTGATCCGTGTGGGATTTGTTCTTGAGCATGGTGTGAGGTAGTGATTCGTTTTCTTTTTTTTTTTTTTT
>NW_022317220.1:7910-9964 GCF_002776525.5 Piliocolobus tephrosceles
GCGCAGTGGCCGGATCTCAGCTCACTGCAAGCTCCACCTCCTGGGTTTACGCCATTCTCTTGCCTCAGCCTCCCGAGTAGCTGGGACTACAGGCGTCAGCTCACTGCAACCTTCGCCTCCCAGGTTCAAGCAGTTCTCCTCCCGTAGCCCCCAAGGAGCTAGGATTACAGGCACCCACCACCACACCTGGCTAATTTTTGTATTTTTGGTAGAGATGTTGGCCAGTCTGGTCTCGAACTCTTGACCTCAGGTGATCCACCTGCTTCAACCTCCTAAAGTGCTCAGATTATAGGCGTGAGCCACCATGTTCAGTCTATTTATTTTAATTTTAGAGACAGGCTCTCCCTCTGTCACCCAGACTGGAGTGCCATGGCTCAATCATGGCTCATGCAGCCTCAAACTACTGGGCTCAAGTGATCTTCCCACCTCAGCCTCCCGAGTAGCTAGGACTACAGGTGTGTGCTATCACACCCAGCTAAGTTTTTCACTTTTGTAGGGACAGGGTCTTGCCATGTTGCCCAGGCTAGTCTTGCATGCCTGGGCTCAAGCTATCCACCTGCCTCAGTTTCCAGCTTATAGGGATTACAGGTGTGAGCCACTGCACTCAGCCATTGTAATTGTTTTTCTAGATGAACAGCTAGTTATTCCAATACCCGCTGCTGGATGGTCCTCCCTACCCACCAATACTCACTCCCTGGTGTCTTGTCCCGTGTGTGTGCTGACCTTCGTGATGGGAGTTTATTGCCAGATCCTAGTCAGTCTGGCTTTTGGAGATGCCCCCTTCCCTGTCCTTAGGGACCATGGCTTATGTGACCTGTTCTGTAGTGGGAGCCGTGGTCACCCATAATGCTGGAAGGAGAGGCTTCCCGGGGATGGAAAGATTTCATTAGGACATAAACTAAGTTGCAGAAGATACACATTCCAAGATGGAGCTGGCCCAAAATCCTCTTTTTTTTATTTTTTAAATTTCTGGCCAGGTGCAGTGGCTCACACCTGTAATCCCAGCACCGTGGGATGCCGAGACGGGCAGATGACTTGAGGCCAGGAGTTTAAGACCAGCCTGGCCAACGTGGTGAAACCTTGTCTCTACCAAAAAATACAAAAATTAGCCGGGAGTGGTGACACATACCTGTAGTCCCAGCTACTCGGGGGGCTAAGGCAGGAGAATCGCTTTAACCAGGGAGGTGGAGATTGCAGTGAGCCGAGATTGTACCAGTGCACTCCAGCCTGGGCGACAGAGTAAGACCCTGCCTCAAAAAAAAAAAAAAAAAATCTTTTTCATAAATTTTTTTTTTTTTTTTGAGACAGAGTCTCACTCTTGTCACCCAGGCTGCAGTGCAGTGGTACGATGCTGACTCACTGCAACCTCCACCTCCCGGGATCAAGCGATTGTCCTGCCTCAGCCTCCAGGGTAGCTGAGACTACAGGCGCCCTCTACCACGCTAGGCTAATTTTTTGTATTTTTAGTCGAGATGGGGTTTCACCATGTTGGGCAGCTGGTTTTGAACTCCTGACCTCAGGTGATCTGAATTTTTTTTTTTGGAAAGGAACATTTCACAAATTTTCGTAACATGCTTATACAGGGGCCATGCTAATCTTCTCCTGTATTGTTCCAGTTTGGCAGTATATGTGCTGATAAAGCAAAGCACCCACATTCTATTTATTTATTTATTTATTTAGAGACCAAGTCTTACTCTGTCATCCAGCCTGGGGTACCATGGCCCAAATTTGGGTCACTGCAACTTCTGCCTCCTGGGTTCAAGCAATTTTCCTGCCTCAGCCTCCTGAGTAGCTGGGATTACAGGCCCCTGACACCATGCCCTGCTACGTTTTTGTAATTTTAGTAGAGATGTGGTTTCACTCCGTTTGCCAGGCTGGTCTCGAACTTCTGGCCTCAGGTGATCCACCTGCCTCAGCCTCCCAAAGTGCTGGGACTACAGGCGTGAGCCACTGCACCCAGCTTAATTTTTGTATCTTTAGTAGAGACAAATTCAAGTTTGCCTGTTTCTCTTGTGCCCAGGAAGCCCCTCCCGTGTGCAGGCCCGAAAGGCTTG
>NW_022317222.1:0-2054 GCF_002776525.5 Piliocolobus tephrosceles
CAAGCCTTTCGGGCCTGCACACGGGAGGGGCTTCCTGGGCACAAGAGAAACAGGCAAACTTGAATTTGTCTCTACTAAAGATACAAAAATTAAGCTGGGTGCAGTGGCTCACGCCTGTAGTCCCAGCACTTTGGGAGGCTGAGGCAGGTGGATCACCTGAGGCCAGAAGTTCGAGACCAGCCTGGCAAACGGAGTGAAACCACATCTCTACTAAAATTACAAAAACGTAGCAGGGCATGGTGTCAGGGGCCTGTAATCCCAGCTACTCAGGAGGCTGAGGCAGGAAAATTGCTTGAACCCAGGAGGCAGAAGTTGCAGTGACCCAAATTTGGGCCATGGTACCCCAGGCTGGATGACAGAGTAAGACTTGGTCTCTAAATAAATAAATAAATAAATAGAATGTGGGTGCTTTGCTTTATCAGCACATATACTGCCAAACTGGAACAATACAGGAGAAGATTAGCATGGCCCCTGTATAAGCATGTTACGAAAATTTGTGAAATGTTCCTTTCCAAAAAAAAAAATTCAGATCACCTGAGGTCAGGAGTTCAAAACCAGCTGCCCAACATGGTGAAACCCCATCTCGACTAAAAATACAAAAAATTAGCCTAGCGTGGTAGAGGGCGCCTGTAGTCTCAGCTACCCTGGAGGCTGAGGCAGGACAATCGCTTGATCCCGGGAGGTGGAGGTTGCAGTGAGTCAGCATCGTACCACTGCACTGCAGCCTGGGTGACAAGAGTGAGACTCTGTCTCAAAAAAAAAAAAAAAATTTATGAAAAAGATTTTTTTTTTTTTTTTTTGAGGCAGGGTCTTACTCTGTCGCCCAGGCTGGAGTGCACTGGTACAATCTCGGCTCACTGCAATCTCCACCTCCCTGGTTAAAGCGATTCTCCTGCCTTAGCCCCCCGAGTAGCTGGGACTACAGGTATGTGTCACCACTCCCGGCTAATTTTTGTATTTTTTGGTAGAGACAAGGTTTCACCACGTTGGCCAGGCTGGTCTTAAACTCCTGGCCTCAAGTCATCTGCCCGTCTCGGCATCCCACGGTGCTGGGATTACAGGTGTGAGCCACTGCACCTGGCCAGAAATTTAAAAAATAAAAAAAAGAGGATTTTGGGCCAGCTCCATCTTGGAATGTGTATCTTCTGCAACTTAGTTTATGTCCTAATGAAATCTTTCCATCCCCGGGAAGCCTCTCCTTCCAGCATTATGGGTGACCACGGCTCCCACTACAGAACAGGTCACATAAGCCATGGTCCCTAAGGACAGGGAAGGGGGCATCTCCAAAAGCCAGACTGACTAGGATCTGGCAATAAACTCCCATCACGAAGGTCAGCACACACACGGGACAAGACACCAGGGAGTGAGTATTGGTGGGTAGGGAGGACCATCCAGCAGCGGGTATTGGAATAACTAGCTGTTCATCTAGAAAAACAATTACAATGGCTGAGTGCAGTGGCTCACACCTGTAATCCCTATAAGCTGGAAACTGAGGCAGGTGGATAGCTTGAGCCCAGGCATGCAAGACTAGCCTGGGCAACATGGCAAGACCCTGTCCCTACAAAAGTGAAAAACTTAGCTGGGTGTGATAGCACACACCTGTAGTCCTAGCTACTCGGGAGGCTGAGGTGGGAAGATCACTTGAGCCCAGTAGTTTGAGGCTGCATGAGCCATGATTGAGCCATGGCACTCCAGTCTGGGTGACAGAGGGAGAGCCTGTCTCTAAAATTAAAATAAATAGACTGAACATGGTGGCTCACGCCTATAATCTGAGCACTTTAGGAGGTTGAAGCAGGTGGATCACCTGAGGTCAAGAGTTCGAGACCAGACTGGCCAACATCTCTACCAAAAATACAAAAATTAGCCAGGTGTGGTGGTGGGTGCCTGTAATCCTAGCTCCTTGGGGGCTACGGGAGGAGAACTGCTTGAACCTGGGAGGCGAAGGTTGCAGTGAGCTGACGCCTGTAGTCCCAGCTACTCGGGAGGCTGAGGCAAGAGAATGGCGTAAACCCAGGAGGTGGAGCTTGCAGTGAGCTGAGATCCGGCCACTGCGC
>NW_022317222.1:2154-4030 GCF_002776525.5 Piliocolobus tephrosceles
AAAAAAAAAAAAAAAGAAAACGAATCACTACCTCACACCATGCTCAAGAACAAATCCCACACGGATCAAAGACAAACACATTAACATTCCCAGACCACTGGCTGACGCCCTGGTCCAAGCCTCATCTCTTGGCCTGGGCCTGGACAGCAGCTCTCAGCGGTCTCCCTGCAGTTAGAGCTTCCCCACCTCTAATGACAGTGTCTCACATGTGTCCAGTGTTCTACATTTTTGAACAATCACAAAATAGCACAGGCCATGAGCACCTGAAGCGACAGCAGTCTGCGAGGCCACTCAACACACATGACCTCACTTAGTCTCGACAACAACCCTTCAAAGGCAGGCCCAGGGCGTGGCTCCCCTAGTCAAGCTGCTTAGAAACCAGCTAAATGAATGAAAGCATTTTTTTTTTTTTTTTACATTCTCTATGATTCCATTTATTTAACAAAGGCAAAACAATAGGGACAGAAAACAGATCGGTACTTGCTTGCCAGGGTATAGGGGTTAGGAAAAAGGTTGACCACAAAGAAGCAAGGGGGAATTTTGGAGACTGATGGAATTATTCTGTATCTCTATGGTGGTGGTGGTTACAATGAAAGCACTTTCTTTCTGCACTTGAGACAACTAAGGCTCAGAGAGGGTAAGCACCTTGCCCAAGGTCACACAGCCCCTCAGTGGCAGAGATGGCCAAGTTTCTATTAATACAAGTGCTCCAGTGACACACTTCCAGGCTTCCGGATGGGACACTGTATTTTGAGAACTTTGGCATCCTGCCCCTCCCCTCTTCACAGCCTCTATCAGGAATCCCGCTCTCAACAGATGCACCGAGCTGACTTCCAGCTTTTCCCTGTGCAGCGGCCAGTGCCTGGAATGTCTCCCTCTCTCCTCACCTCCACTGACTCTATTTAATGCCACTGAAGTGCACATTTACAAACAGTTGACAATTATTATGTATTATGTTATCTATGTAATTTTTTTTTTTTTTTGAGATGGAGTCTCACTCTTGCCGCCCAGACTGCAGTGCAGTGGTGCGATCTCGGCTCACTGCAATCTCTGTCTCCCATTCAACCGATTCTCCTGCCTCAGCCTCCTGAGTAGCTAGGATTACAGTCGTGTGCCACCACGCCTAGCTAATTTTTTTTTTTTTTGTATTTTTCGTAGAGAAGGGGTTTCACCATGTTGGCCAGGCTAGTCGCAAACTCCTGACCTCAGGTGATCCAGCTGCCTCAGCCTCCCAAAGTGAGCCACCATGCCCAGCGTGTAATTTTCAAAAACAATAAAGATGCTAATAAGCAAACCGTGGCGGGGGGGGACGCAGAGGCAGCGGTACTCACCCAGGATAGCCTCTGGTCTCTGTTCAGAACCAGACCTGGAGGCAGAAGCACAAAGACAGTGGCGTCAATGCTGTCCGTCAGGGTCAGGGGACACTCCGTGACTTTGCTGGAACCCCCCAGGCCTTTCCAGCCAGCGCCCATGTCTCCCACCTGCCCCCGACGTCCTCAGCTGCCCAGGACTCCCCGTCCTGGGGTCCAGCTGGACCAGGGCTCAACCATGGCCACCTGACCACGGACCTGTCAGCCCACACGGGCCCTCACCGGCCACCCCAAAGGGCCGGTGCAAAATGAGGGCAGGGGCTGGGCGCGGTGGCTCAAGCCTGTAATCCCAGCACTTTGGGAGGCCGAGACGGGCGGATCATGAGGTCAGGAGATCGAGACCATCCTGGCTAACACGGTGAAACCCCGTCTCTACTAAAAATACAAAAAACTAGCCGGGCGAGGTGGCGGGCGCCTATAGTCCCAGCTACTCCGGAGGCTGAGGCAGGAGAATGGCGTGAACCCGGGAGGCGGAGCTTGCAGTGAGCTGAGATCCGGCCACTGCA
>NW_022317222.1:4130-9964 GCF_002776525.5 Piliocolobus tephrosceles
AAGAGGGCAGGAGCTTAGGCTGACAGCCGGGTGGATGGTGGAGCTCTCGTCTCTGAGAAACTCATTCATAGGAAAAAGCAAATAAGTACCAATCGTGTCATCGTTTGTTGAGAAGACATTGAATGAAAAAAGAAACATGAGCGGAGTTGCGGGGCCTGGGTGGTGCCAGCTTCAGCTTCGGGCGCTGACTTGGTTCTCTGCCCCCATCCCGATGGTGGCCAACAACTCAGCCTCAGCTGCAGGCTGAACACCCGGCAGTTCGTTCCCGAGCAATGTCCCCTCAAGAACGGCCTGCATGGGAGTGTCCAGAAAGGGCAGAGGGTCCCCTGTGGCCCTGGGGGTAATCGCAAGCTGGAAGCTGCCGGCGGTCGGAAGGGATGGAGACGTGAACTGAGGGGTGTTTGTAAGGAACCCGTCCAGCAGGACACACGGGGACTAGAGCTGCAGGTGTCCACATGGATAAGGGGCAGGGCCGCTCCCTCCCCCGTATAAATCTTTCTCAAATACCTGCACGGCCAGGCCTCCCCACCACCCCTTCTTATTTTTCTCCATTGCACTCTTTTTTTTTTGAGACGGAGTCTGGCGCTCTGCCACCCAGACTGGAGTGCAGTGGCCAGATCTCAGCTCACTGCAAGCTCCGCTTCCCGGGTTTACGCCATTCTCCTGCCTCAGCCTCCCGAGTAGCTGGGACTACAGGCGCCCGCCACCTCGCCCTGCTAGTTTTTTTTTTTTTTTTTTTTTTGTATTTTTAGTAGAGACGGGGTTTCACCATGTTAGCCAGGATGGTCTCGATCTCCTGACCTCATGATCCGCCCGTCTCGGCCTCCCAAAGTGCTGGGATTACAGGCTTGAGCCACCACGCCCAGCCTGCACTCTCTCTTTTTTGAGACAGAGTTCCCCTCTGTTGCTCAGGCTGGAGTGCAGTGATGTGATCTCGGCTCCCTGCAACCTCTGCCTCTCAGGTTCAAGCAATTCTCCTGCCTTAAACCTCAGAGTGGCTGGTACTACAGGCACCCGCCACCACACCCAGCTTATTTTGTATTTTTAGTAGAGACGGGGTTTTGCCATGTTGGCCAGGCTGGTCTCAAACTCCTGAATTCAGATGATCTGTCCACCTCCTAAAGTGCTGGGATTACAGGTGTGAGCCGTCACGCCCAGCCCCCATAGCACTTTCTAAGGCACTTCATCCTTTGCCTATTGACTGCTTCTCTCCTCTGCTAGAGTTCAGCTTCCACGAGGACACAGTTTGGTCTGCCTTGTTCACAGCTGTATCCTCAGGACCAAGAACTGTGCCTGCCACATAGGAGGGGCTCCCAAAGTGCTTGCTGAATGAATAGACAGGTGTTTACCTCTGGGTGGGGTCCAGGAGGGGCTGGAGAGGGTTCAAAGGAACGGGTGCTGTGCCATTGTTTTAGCTGTGTGATGGGTGCACAGGTTACTGTTATTAAGACTACTTTCTTATTTAAACATACATATATGGGCTGGGCACCGTGTTTTGCGCCTGTAATCCCAGCATTCCGGGAGGCCTAGGCGGGTGGATCACTTGAAGCCAGGAGTTTGAGACCAGCCTGGCCAACATGGTGAAACCCCATCTCTACTAATAAAGTACAAAAAAATTAGCCAGGTGTCATGGCGGGCACCTGTAGTCCCAGCTACTCAGGAGGCTGAGAGGCATGAGAATGGCCTGAACCAGGGAGGCAGAGGTTGTGGTTAGCTGAGATGGTGCCACTGCACTCCAGCCTGGGTGACAGAGCAAGACTCTGTCTCAAAAAATTAAACAAAAAAACACTAAACTATACATATATGATATACCAACAAGATTTGTATGGGGGGGCCTAAACTACCTGATTTTAAAGTTCACATGGAAAAATTACACAGGCAAGAATAGCAGGAGATCAGGCACCTGTAATTCCAGCACTTTGGGAGGCCGAAGTGGGAGGATCGCTTGAGACCAGCCTGGGTAATGGAGCAAGACCCCATCTCTACACAAAAAGCTGAAAGATTCGCCAGTCATGGTGGCACACGCCTGTAGTCCCAGCTACTGGGAAGACTGAAGTGGGAGGGTTAAGCCAGGGAGGCAGAGGCTGCAGTGAGCCGAGATCCTGCCACTGAAATCCAGCCTGGGCAACAGAGCAAGACCCTGTCTCAAAAAAGGAAAAGAAAAAAAGACTAGTAGAAAAACTCTGTAAAAGAGCCATGAAGGGAGACGGTCCCGTCAGATATGAAAATCCTCAGGGTAGGCACGATGGCTCACGCCTGTAATCCCAGTACTTTGGGAGGCCAAGGCAGGTGGATCACCTGAGGTCAGGAGTTTGAGACCAGCCTGGCCCACATGGTGAAACCCCATCTCTACTAAAAATACAAAAATTAGTCGGGCATGGTGGGAGACACCTGTAATTCCAGCTACTTGGGAGGCTGGGGCAGGAGAATTACTCGAACCTGGGGTGCGGAGGTTGCAGTGAGCTGAGATCGTGCCATTGCACTCCAGCTTAGACAACAAAAGCAAGACTCCATCTCAAAAGAAAATCCTCTGTCGGGCCTCAACTTAAAGCGTGTGGTACAGTACGATCATAGACAGGCAATCAGACAGACCCAAGTACAGATGGGCGTTCAGTGTCTGACCAAGGCAGCCCCTTACGTGAACAGGGTAAAGACAGACTTGTCTAAAAATGGCATTAGGCAGCTGAGGAGCCATCTGGAAAAACATGAAGTCAGATTCAAACCTCACCCTGTACACCAGATAAGAATCCAATGTAGTAAATATTTAAATGCAAGTACCAGACCCAAAATAGTATTAGTGTCAAGCATGACCTTTTAACTATGACTCAAATTCCAGAAGCCATACAAAAGACATATTTTCTTTTCTTTTTTGAGACGAAGTTTCACTCTCATTGCCCAGGCTGGAGTGCAATGGCGTGATCTCGGCTCACCGCAACCTCCACCTCCCGGGTTTAAGCAATTCTCCTGCTTCAGCCTTCCAAGTACCTGGGATTACAGGCATGCGCCATCACGTCCAGCTAATTTTGTATTTTTAGTAGAGACGGGGTTTCTCCATGTTGGCCAGGCTGGTCTCGAACTCCCAACCTCAGGTGATTTGCCCACCTCAGCCTCCCAAAGTGCTGGGATTACAGGCATGAGCCACTGCGCCCGGCCTAGAAATCTACCTTTACATAAAATATTTCCATTTAAAATAAGGGCCTTTGTGCCCTTCCTCCAAAAAATAAAAAGAGCACAATAAAAAATAAATAAAATCTGGGCAATCTATTCAAAATTCCTCCCATACCAAATGTTTTTGTTTAAACCGCACAAGTTAAACAAATGATACCTGCAACCTGAATGCAGCCCAGCTTATGATGAAGACTTGAACCATGCCCACAGCATGGGGCTTCAGGACTCAGGTGTTTTTGTTTTATTTTCTTTTTAAGACAGGGTTGGCTGGGCACGGTGGCTCACACCTGTAATCCCAGCACTTTGGGAGGTCGAGGCAGTAGGATCACTCGAGTTCAGGAGTTCGAGACCAGCCTGGGCAACATGGTGAAACCCCATCTCTATGAAAAAATATAAAAATTAGCCAGGTGTGGTGGTACACACCTGTGGTCCCAGCCACTCAAGAGGTTGAGGTAGGAGGATTGCCTGATCCCATGAGGCCGAGGCTTCAGTGAGCCAAGGTCATGCCACTGCATTCCAGCCTGAGTGACAGACCAAGACCCTGATTTTTAAAAACAAAAACCAAAACAAAACCAAAAAAACACAGGAAAAAGACAGGGTCTTGCTAGAGTGCAGTGGCACAATCATGGTTCACTGAGGCCTCCGACTCCTGGGCTCATGGGAGTCTCCCGCTTCAGCCTCCCAAGTAGCTGGGAGCATAGGTGCGCCGCCATGGTGATGCCGTTTAATTTTGAATTTTTTGTAGGGATAGGGATGTCTCCCTATATTGTCCAGGCTGGTCTTGAACTCCTGCCTCAAGTGATCCTCCCACCTGGCCTCCCAAAATGCGGGGATTACAGGCATGTGTGAATATGATTGGCCAGGGGCCAGATACTGACACAGACTATCCCTCTGTCCTTAGGGTGCCGCAGGCAGAGTGGGCTCCTCCCTCCTTCATGGGAACACGTCAAAATGGTTTCCACAAAGCCAGTATTGTGGGGCTCGAACTTAGATGAGAAGATCAAGACCTCATCTCCTCTGCTCTCTCCCCATCCTGCACCACCCGCTCACACCTCCAGGCCTGTCCTGCCAGCTCTGTTCTCCTCCCGGAGTCCGTGGGAGCAGCTCCCGCACCTGCACTGCTTTGCTCAAAAGTCACCTTCTCATGAGGCCCACCCAGACCCTCCTATTCAAAAGAGGAAGTGGAGCTGCAGCCTCTCCAGCAATGCTCGCTGCCCTCCTGACTCTGCCTCCTCCACGAGCCCTCCGCTCCTCACGCGCTCTGTAACCCATCCAGAGAACCTCACAGACAAGCCAACGGGCTCCAGAGGCTCCCAGTAGCCAGAGAGGCGGGAACAGATTCTCCCTCACAGCCCTCGGAAGGAACCAGCCCTGCCAAGGCCTTGACCTTGGACCGTGAACTCTGGAACTGTGGGGAAACGTGTCTTGGTGGTTTAAGCTCCAGATTCTGGAGGGATCAGGTTGGATGATGGGGGTGGGAGAGGATAGAATGTGAACTCTCAGGTGCTCTGGGGCTGGAGGGAAGGATTTGGGAGGAAGTGACATCGTCCTTGAGGCATTGGGTGGGGGTCTGGGTACTGTCTTCTTTTAGGTTATTTCCTTCGTTTACAGCAGCTGGGTCCCAAAAGGCCATAACTGCTGTAGAGGGCTTGTCCGCACACAACGTTCCAGCCAGCTTCCCCAGACTCGGGGGTCACCTCCTTCTCAGCCCTCCCTCTTGCCTGTTCCCTCACCCCCCTGACACCCACATAGGGGTTCCTGGTCAGCATCCTGCATTCACTGTTTCCTGTGACCTGGGCCTAATCAGATTCCCCGGCCTCATCACAGATTAGCTCACTTCTGTGCCTGGGGCTCCCGAGGTCAGCCATCTGTGAAGCATGTCCAGGAAGCCTGGGCCCGGGGTGCTTGACCTCCCCTCCCCATGATGGGTTTCCAGGGAAGCGAGATAAAGGTTCAGAGATGATCACAAAGACCCAACAGGTCCCAAACTGGCAACTGAGGCCAAAACAGCCCACAGGTGCCGCTCTTTAGACCCTCATATCCATTTCTGGATTCATGACACCTAAATATCCACAACTCAGCAGATCAACTGCAGAGCTGAACAACTGGAAATTCTGGCCACACAAGACTGAATTCCCACTTGATTAGCACTGGCCCAGCTGCCTGCCACGGTGGGCTGGCTCCAGCTTCAAAGACCCTACAAATCCCATAGCCTCCCTCCCAGCCGGCATGGTGGACTCCACAACACGCCCCCCCCCCCCCCCCCCCCCCCAGGTGCGGGAGTTTCTGACCCCTGCATCACTCAGCACTTTATAAAGGGAAGGCACATGCCCACCTCGCCTGATCCGATGAGCGCAAAAAACCCAAGACCTTGCTTGTCACCTGAGCAAACAAGGGGAGTTTAAAAGGGAAAGGACTGTCCCAGGTTCACCCAGTGGGCAGTGTCGGGAAGCCAGGCTATTTCGCCCAACTCAGCACATTTTCCATCCGACGACACCATCTCCCCCTCCAGCTGTTCCCTCACCCTGGGAGAGCTGCCTCCCGGACCACCCCTCTGGAGGGGGCCCCGCCACCAGTCTCTTCTAGAACACTGTGTTTCCTTCGTTACATCCAGAGAACGTCTAACCGCTCATGTGCCTGTTGACCGGTTTATCATCTGCTTCTCT
>NW_022317223.1:0-1169 GCF_002776525.5 Piliocolobus tephrosceles
TCCTTCTTCCCGGGGGCTTCGTGGTCTGGCTGGCTTCAGGAGTGAAGTTGCAGACCTTTGTGGTGACTGTTACAGCTCTTAAAGGCGGCATGGACCCAAAGAGTGCGCAGCAGCAAGATTTATTGTAAAGAACGAAAGACTAAAGCTTCCACAGTGTGGAAGGGGACGCCAGCACTTTGCCAATGCTGGCTTGGGCGGCCTGCTTTTCTTCCCTTATCTGTCCCCACCCACATCCTGCTGATTGGTCCATTTTACAGAGAGCTGATTGGTCTATTTTACGGAGAGCTGATTGGTCCATTTTTGACAGAGTGCTGATTGGTGCATTTACGATCCTTGAGCTAGACACAGAGTGCTAGACAGAAAAGTTCTCCAAGTCCCCACTAGATTGGCTAGATACAGAGTACAAATTGGTGTATTTACAAACCCTGAGCTAGACACAGAGTGCTGATTGGTGTATTTACAATCCCTTAGCTAGACATAAAGGTTCTAAAGGACATAAAGTCGCCACTAGACTCAGGAGCCCAGCTGGGTTCACCTAATGGATTCTGCACCCGGCCTGCAGGTGGAGCTGCCCGCCAGTCCCGAGCCGCACCTGCAATCCTCAGCCCTTGGGCAGTCAATGGTACCCGGTGCCATGCAGCAGGGGGCCATGCCCATCTGGGAGGCTCGGGTCACGGGGCATCTCACCGTGGAGGGGGGGCTCCAACATGGCAGGCTGCAGGTCCTGAGCCCTGCCCCACGGGGAGGCAGCTGAGGCCCCGCGAGAACTTAAGCGCAGTGCCGGCCTGCCCGCACCCTCTGCAGCTGCTGGCCAGGGTGTTAAGGCCCTCACTGCCCTGGGCCGGAAGCGCTGGCTGTTCCCTCCTTCTGCGGCCCACCGAGCCGCCCCCGCACTCGCCAGAACTCCAGCTAGCTGGCAAGCGAGCAGCCTGGGTTCCTGCCCACGCCTCTCCCTCCACACCTCCCCACAAGCAGAGGCAGGCGGCTCCGGCCTCCACCAGCCCAGAGAGGGGCTCCTACAGTGCCGTGGCGGGCTGAAGGGATCCTCAAGCTCCGCCAGCGTGGTCGCAGAGGCCGAGGCTGAGGAGTCGCCGAGAGGGAGGGCTGATAGCACGTCCTCAGCTCTCAATGTGACCCCTCAGGCCTCAGTCTTGTCCCCAGCAGGGTCT
>NW_022317224.1:0-1169 GCF_002776525.5 Piliocolobus tephrosceles
AGACCCTGCTGGGGACAAGACTGAGGCCTGAGGGGTCACATTGAGAGCTGAGGACGTGCTATCAGCCCTCCCTCTCGGCGACTCCTCAGCCTCGGCCTCTGCGACCACGCTGGCGGAGCTTGAGGATCCCTTCAGCCCGCCACGGCACTGTAGGAGCCCCTCTCTGGGCTGGTGGAGGCCGGAGCCGCCTGCCTCTGCTTGTGGGGAGGTGTGGAGGGAGAGGCGTGGGCAGGAACCCAGGCTGCTCGCTTGCCAGCTAGCTGGAGTTCTGGCGAGTGCGGGGGCGGCTCGGTGGGCCGCAGAAGGAGGGAACAGCCAGCGCTTCCGGCCCAGGGCAGTGAGGGCCTTAACACCCTGGCCAGCAGCTGCAGAGGGTGCGGGCAGGCCGGCACTGCGCTTAAGTTCTCGCGGGGCCTCAGCTGCCTCCCCGTGGGGCAGGGCTCAGGACCTGCAGCCTGCCATGTTGGAGCCCCCCCTCCACGGTGAGATGCCCCGTGACCCGAGCCTCCCAGATGGGCATGGCCCCCTGCTGCATGGCACCGGGTACCATTGACTGCCCAAGGGCTGAGGATTGCAGGTGCGGCTCGGGACTGGCGGGCAGCTCCACCTGCAGGCCGGGTGCAGAATCCATTAGGTGAACCCAGCTGGGCTCCTGAGTCTAGTGGCGACTTTATGTCCTTTAGAACCTTTATGTCTAGCTAAGGGATTGTAAATACACCAATCAGCACTCTGTGTCTAGCTCAGGGTTTGTAAATACACCAATTTGTACTCTGTATCTAGCCAATCTAGTGGGGACTTGGAGAACTTTTCTGTCTAGCACTCTGTGTCTAGCTCAAGGATCGTAAATGCACCAATCAGCACTCTGTCAAAAATGGACCAATCAGCTCTCCGTAAAATAGACCAATCAGCTCTCTGTAAAATGGACCAATCAGCAGGATGTGGGTGGGGACAGATAAGGGAAGAAAAGCAGGCCGCCCAAGCCAGCATTGGCAAAGTGCTGGCGTCCCCTTCCACACTGTGGAAGCTTTAGTCTTTCGTTCTTTACAATAAATCTTGCTGCTGCGCACTCTTTGGGTCCATGCCGCCTTTAAGAGCTGTAACAGTCACCACAAAGGTCTGCAACTTCACTCCTGAAGCCAGCCAGACCACGAAGCCCCCGGGAAGAAGGA
>NW_022317225.1:0-2555 GCF_002776525.5 Piliocolobus tephrosceles
AGCTACCTTGATGGGTTAAAACTATAGTTAAACAGTCCAAACCATTAGCATGAGGAAAGTTGGCTTTCTTTCCTTCAGTGCATGATGGACTGTATCTTCAAAAAAACAAAACTGCTTGGCCTCCACTCCCTAGGAGATGAAATGGTTTCATCCTTTCCTACAGAATGGGTCAAATCACTTTTTATAGTGGTATAAAGCAAAAGAGAAAACAGATTTAATCTTCATTTTAAAAACAGATAAACATTTCATTTCACATGAGTTTTGCAAAGAATTCTATTGTGAAGAGTGGATTGGAAGAAACAAGATGAAAGGTGCGAAAATGAAAATCTAGGAGACAATTATAGTAAGCTTGATGAATAAAAGATCAAATTCTGAGATAATACAATAATAATGTAGATTGGTAATGGGAAAATTCTGGCATGGCTACTGAGAAATAAGGCTGAAAAGCAGGTTAGACAAATCAGAACAGGTAGTTAGAGGACTCTGAAAAATATGTTTTCACAAAGAAAATATATTCTTTGTAACAAGCAGAATACGTAGGAAATTTGAGGATAAAGTAAGTTTATATGAGTATTTTAACTACAATAAAAAGTAAAAACAACTAGAAGTTTTAAGAGAAGCATATGTGAGAGTATAAAAGTCATAGTACATATCTGAAGTAAATAAAAATTAGGCAGGATTTTGAGCAATTGATGTTCCTCCAAAAGATATTCTTCTCCAGGAGGACTTTCTTTGGCTTTTGACCCAAAGAAAACATCACCTTCTTCATAGGTCATTCATCTTCAGTGAATAACATTTACACAATTTATATAATTCTAATTTTTACAATCAATTACCTTCATAACCAAAGTATAGATATACAATGGACACTTACATTTTACCTTGCATGGTAAAGAGTCAAAAATAGTGTCTATAGTAGACCTAGGTAGGTAGGTAGGTATTAGATAGGCAGATGGGTAGATAATTTGATAAGTAATAGATAGATCATAGACAGATATGATAGATAGATAGATAGATAGATAGATAGATAGATAGATAGATAGAACTGATATGGCTTTAAATCTACTGTTTAAAGTCATAAAGGTAACCAATGGAAGAGCTAAAAAAATTAAATTGTGCATGAAGAGGGGAGGGAATAGGATAGTGTCAAGGAGATAAATTCTTCATCTTTCATAGTTGATAGGTGAGATATAACTGTTTAGAGTTGCTAAATAAAATAGCAGAGATATATTATTTGTAGAAATGTAGCTGACCAACAGAAATCTAAAGACAAAAGTGTCCACAAGTGTCTTTGAAGTAACACTATGGGAGAGGGAGAGAGTTTATTCTTATTCCATGCCTATATATGATTCTTGGATTTTTATTACCACTGCTTTTATGACTTAAAAAAACAGTCAAGATGGGCTAGAAAAGTGAAATTTTTTTCTACATAGACTACGCCCAGTTTCCACAGTTGTAAGATGAGCCTAGATAACCAATGTGTGGATAATCCATAAGCCTCATTATAGCCAGTCGCTTCCACATTCTCTCCACTGTCACAATAGTTTATTTTCTTATCCATTACCAGCAAAATAGACAGAATTGATTTTTACATCTTTTCCCCTGGCCACATACTGGGGGGTTCTAATGAGCAGCAAAAAGACCAAAAGGAAAGCTACTGTAGAAAGGGGGAAAAAAATCTAAAGACCTCACTGATTCTCTAAAGACTTGAAAGTAAGTCCCTGAATAAGTGGGAACTGCATCAGGGAAGGGATGACTACCATAATTCAGAGCTCCTTCACACAACTGGAAGGATGGATTCCTTTACGAATCCAGTAGGAAGTTAATATGGTCTATAGCATGATGAAGATATTTTAAGGTCAGGATTAGAGTAGATCTACTACAAAATTTTATTATCGTCTCTAATAAAATTCCAATGGCCAAGTCTGGGGCAAAACTTAGGAGGTGAGCTATGGGTGCATTTCATCATGGGTGGGGCTCAAATGTACTTTCATGACAGAGGTGGGAGATTGGTAAGTAAATTCACAAACACTGTTTTCAGCTGAACTTTGGGTAATCGCTAATTCAGATCTTTGTATTGAACAAGTACCAAATGCCTCTCACATTGTATCTGACGGTCTGGTGATCAACTGAATGGAGTGTTATGGGAAGGAACAAGAACTCCTACTGGCTAATGTAAGAGTGCAGACAGGGAAAGTGTACCTTCCCATCTGCTGCCTCTGGCACTCATTAATCACGCTGGCATTTAAGAAATGGCAGGGCAGGTGCAAGAGCAAACGCTGGTGGGTAAGGGAAGCTATAATAAGGAAGAAAATGAAAGAAGGATTTGTTTTTCTGAAAACTGTCTTATGTACTATGAGAAAGGAATGAGGGAAAGTGCGCCTGGCCCAGTGATGAATACACCTGCAGCAAGAACATATTTGTATTTACCAACTTCCTGCCTCCACCCCAGAACCAGGGAAGAAAGGTATATGGAAATTTTAGAAAAATGTTTTTATCCCCGCTTCTAGTTATTAATGATTCAGAAGTTTTGAGGTTTAATCTCAAAACAGCCT
>NW_022317226.1:0-2555 GCF_002776525.5 Piliocolobus tephrosceles
AGGCTGTTTTGAGATTAAACCTCAAAACTTCTGAATCATTAATAACTAGAAGCGGGGATAAAAACATTTTTCTAAAATTTCCATATACCTTTCTTCCCTGGTTCTGGGGTGGAGGCAGGAAGTTGGTAAATACAAATATGTTCTTGCTGCAGGTGTATTCATCACTGGGCCAGGCGCACTTTCCCTCATTCCTTTCTCATAGTACATAAGACAGTTTTCAGAAAAACAAATCCTTCTTTCATTTTCTTCCTTATTATAGCTTCCCTTACCCACCAGCGTTTGCTCTTGCACCTGCCCTGCCATTTCTTAAATGCCAGCGTGATTAATGAGTGCCAGAGGCAGCAGATGGGAAGGTACACTTTCCCTGTCTGCACTCTTACATTAGCCAGTAGGAGTTCTTGTTCCTTCCCATAACACTCCATTCAGTTGATCACCAGACCGTCAGATACAATGTGAGAGGCATTTGGTACTTGTTCAATACAAAGATCTGAATTAGCGATTACCCAAAGTTCAGCTGAAAACAGTGTTTGTGAATTTACTTACCAATCTCCCACCTCTGTCATGAAAGTACATTTGAGCCCCACCCATGATGAAATGCACCCATAGCTCACCTCCTAAGTTTTGCCCCAGACTTGGCCATTGGAATTTTATTAGAGACGATAATAAAATTTTGTAGTAGATCTACTCTAATCCTGACCTTAAAATATCTTCATCATGCTATAGACCATATTAACTTCCTACTGGATTCGTAAAGGAATCCATCCTTCCAGTTGTGTGAAGGAGCTCTGAATTATGGTAGTCATCCCTTCCCTGATGCAGTTCCCACTTATTCAGGGACTTACTTTCAAGTCTTTAGAGAATCAGTGAGGTCTTTAGATTTTTTTCCCCCTTTCTACAGTAGCTTTCCTTTTGGTCTTTTTGCTGCTCATTAGAACCCCCCAGTATGTGGCCAGGGGAAAAGATGTAAAAATCAATTCTGTCTATTTTGCTGGTAATGGATAAGAAAATAAACTATTGTGACAGTGGAGAGAATGTGGAAGCGACTGGCTATAATGAGGCTTATGGATTATCCACACATTGGTTATCTAGGCTCATCTTACAACTGTGGAAACTGGGCGTAGTCTATGTAGAAAAAAATTTCACTTTTCTAGCCCATCTTGACTGTTTTTTTAAGTCATAAAAGCAGTGGTAATAAAAATCCAAGAATCATATATAGGCATGGAATAAGAATAAACTCTCTCCCTCTCCCATAGTGTTACTTCAAAGACACTTGTGGACACTTTTGTCTTTAGATTTCTGTTGGTCAGCTACATTTCTACAAATAATATATCTCTGCTATTTTATTTAGCAACTCTAAACAGTTATATCTCACCTATCAACTATGAAAGATGAAGAATTTATCTCCTTGACACTATCCTATTCCCTCCCCTCTTCATGCACAATTTAATTTTTTTAGCTCTTCCATTGGTTACCTTTATGACTTTAAACAGTAGATTTAAAGCCATATCAGTTCTATCTATCTATCTATCTATCTATCTATCTATCTATCTATCTATCATATCTGTCTATGATCTATCTATTACTTATCAAATTATCTACCCATCTGCCTATCTAATACCTACCTACCTACCTAGGTCTACTATAGACACTATTTTTGACTCTTTACCATGCAAGGTAAAATGTAAGTGTCCATTGTATATCTATACTTTGGTTATGAAGGTAATTGATTGTAAAAATTAGAATTATATAAATTGTGTAAATGTTATTCACTGAAGATGAATGACCTATGAAGAAGGTGATGTTTTCTTTGGGTCAAAAGCCAAAGAAAGTCCTCCTGGAGAAGAATATCTTTTGGAGGAACATCAATTGCTCAAAATCCTGCCTAATTTTTATTTACTTCAGATATGTACTATGACTTTTATACTCTCACATATGCTTCTCTTAAAACTTCTAGTTGTTTTTACTTTTTATTGTAGTTAAAATACTCATATAAACTTACTTTATCCTCAAATTTCCTACGTATTCTGCTTGTTACAAAGAATATATTTTCTTTGTGAAAACATATTTTTCAGAGTCCTCTAACTACCTGTTCTGATTTGTCTAACCTGCTTTTCAGCCTTATTTCTCAGTAGCCATGCCAGAATTTTCCCATTACCAATCTACATTATTATTGTATTATCTCAGAATTTGATCTTTTATTCATCAAGCTTACTATAATTGTCTCCTAGATTTTCATTTTCGCACCTTTCATCTTGTTTCTTCCAATCCACTCTTCACAATAGAATTCTTTGCAAAACTCATGTGAAATGAAATGTTTATCTGTTTTTAAAATGAAGATTAAATCTGTTTTCTCTTTTGCTTTATACCACTATAAAAAGTGATTTGACCCATTCTGTAGGAAAGGATGAAACCATTTCATCTCCTAGGGAGTGGAGGCCAAGCAGTTTTGTTTTTTTGAAGATACAGTCCATCATGCACTGAAGGAAAGAAAGCCAACTTTCCTCATGCTAATGGTTTGGACTGTTTAACTATAGTTTTAACCCATCAAGGTAGCT
>NW_022317227.1:0-140 GCF_002776525.5 Piliocolobus tephrosceles
ACACACAGTTTCCCGACATTCCAATGCATTTCTGCATGAGCTGGGTTTCTGTTCTTGTTTTCTTTCTTTCCTTCCCTCCCTCCTTCCTTCCTTCCTTCCTTCCTTCCTTCCTTCCTTCCTTCCTTCCTTCTTTCCTTCCT
>NW_022317227.1:240-9024 GCF_002776525.5 Piliocolobus tephrosceles
TCGGCCTCCCAAAGTGCTGGGATTACAGGTCTTTTCTTTCTTTTTCCTTTTTTTCTTTTGATGGAGTTTCACTCTTGTTGCCCAGGCTGGGGTGCAATGGCACGATCTCAGCTCACTGCACCCTCTGCATCCCAGATTCAAGCGATTCTCCTCCCTCAGCCTCCCGAGTAGCTGGGATTATAGGCATGCACCACCACACCTGGCTAATCTTGTATTTTTAGTAGAGACAGGATTTCTCCATGTTGGTCAGGCTGGTCTCAAACTCCCAACCTCAGGTGATCCACCTGTCTCAGCCTCCCAAAGTGCTGGGATTACAGGTGTGAGCCACTGCACCTGCTGTCACTATGTTATTTTCTCTTGCATTAACATTTAATTCAGTACAGTTGCCATCTCTTTAGTAAAATGCCTGTCCTGTTAATGTATGTTTTTCATATTTTGCATTAGATCCCTTAACATAGTATCATCATTATTTTAAATTCCCTGACTTACAGTTCCAACATCTGTGACATATTTGTCTAATTCTGTTGGTTGCTTTGTCTCTTGACAATGAATTCTTTTGTGCTTTTTTTCTGTGTCTTGTCATTTTTGGTTGGAAGGTGGACATCGGCATATATAATTCAAAATTAAGATAAACACCGGACAATACAAATTGAGATAAATAGTATTTATACCTGGAAATTGGCATGCCTCTTCTTTTAATAGGTCTTTATTTGAGAGTTAAAGGATAAGTGAATCTTTTCCTTCTTCATGGAATGTAGCATTTGCTCTTTCCTCTGTCTAGAATGTTCTTCCTGATACATCCACATGTCTGATTCCTTCTCAGCATTGAGTTCTCAGCACAAAAGTCACTTCAGTGAGAACTTCTCTGACCCTATGGAAGTGGCCTCCTCAAGTTTTTCTCTATCTTTTCACTTTTTGGTTGCTTTTGTAGCAATTATCACTATCTAAAATTATCTTGCTTTGCTACTCATTTTGTCATTTTGTGTCTGTTTTCTAAGAGAGCAGGGCCCTTATCAGCCTTGATCTCCATTGGTCAACAGTACCTGGACAATGTCAGTGATGAAGTAGACAAAACTCTCCTGAAGCAATGAAGAAACCAGTGCACAAATGAATGAATTAAGCAAGTTTTTATGAGTCTAATGAAGAAACTCTGCTGGTTTTTCCTCCTTTGCTCTGAAGCCTTCCTCCCTCCTCCCTGGACTGTAAGGAGGTAGTGCTCCCAAGTCATGAGGGTGAGGAAAGAATCAGATCTCCACCTATGGCTTCCTCAATGCAGTGCTGCTTCTCCCAGCCCAGCCCTGTCTCTCTTCCTCTTTCCTACATTTGTCTACTGCTTCTGCTATCTCCTCGTCAGCCCAGCTGCACCCAGAACTTGGTTGAGCAGTCCCTGTGCCCACCCTGAAGTGTGCCCACCCTGAGTGTTCACCCTAACCCCTACTGCCCTAAATCCAGAGTGGTATCAGACGCACATCAGCCTTGTTGGTCCTGGGCCAATCTTACTTCCTGGTTAAGAAAAAAAAAATTTTTGTTTCTCTTTGGCCTTAAAACAAATTTGACATTTGTTACACTGAATTTAACTGTCTCTCCCAAAGCACTCTTGTAAATGCAGTGGGCATCTATTCCCAAGCCATCAACTCACATGTGGAGAATTGCCTGGTTCCTTTATAACTGAGTATAGTCTCTCTGGAGAGCCCACACACTGCCTAATGGCAGAAGAGTAGACTCAGTTCCAGGTGAATGGCATCAATTTGGGGTGGTCGTGCTTTTTTTTTAGACCATTAAGGATTTTCTCCCTTCCCTCCTCTGTTGCCTCTATGTTGCCAGTTCTCATGTAGCCAGGGTAAGATCCTCAGCCATCCCCTCCCGTGCCGACACCTGCTGTCCGTGCATGTCCCATTCAGAATCTGGCTGTGCAGTGCTCAGCGTGCCTGGTGCCAGCTCCTGTAGCCCGGAGCAGCCCTGCTGCCACATCCTCCCTCCACGGCCTGACCTGGTCCTCTGGGGCCCAGGGTGCATCACTCCCTCCCCCAGGTACTGGAAGATAAGAACCCAGACAGCCTCTCCTGAGTCTCTGTGCCCTGAAGCCTCACCAGTCACCTCTTCTCTGTCTACCGTCATGGCAGTGTGGGGCCCATTGTGAGGTCACCACTTACAGATTCCCAGGTAGGAAATGAACCAAAGTCCTCTTTGCTTTCAGACCCCAGATGTTTCAGGGTCATGCGTCATTTTCCATTTGAGGACTAAGAGATGGCATTTGGTGCAGGGCCCCTTCTTGCAGACCCTCCCCAATGTCTCTATTTCTTCTCTGATTCTTTTTTCTTCCCCAACCCAGAAATAATTTCTACCTATTTTAGAACAAGAAAAAAAAAAAAAAAAAACTGGCTTAGAAAACATTTTCCAAGTGTCTGCATTGCAGCAGGGGAATGTATTTGAAGCACATACATTCTAAAAGCAGCAATTTATTGCTTTGTTCTCTATTTCGGCTGAAAGGCTTCCTCTTGGGAGCTAAAGCCTCAACAGTGAGGACCCCAATGGGGAAGGGTCAGGGAATAAAAGAGACACCCCAAGGCAAACATACATCAGTCAAAGCTTCACACTATTATCCTGCTGCGTGGGCATTGCTGGCCTTTCCTGGAGGGGAATTGCCAGCCCTGGAGACTCTGCTCTTGAATGGCCCAGCACCGGGCTTGTGGAGCTGCCCCTCGTATCTCCAGGCCCTACTCAGAAGGATCCTGATTTACTGTCCCTATGTCAGCCTGCCACAGGGAGTTTCCTCAAATCTCCTGAGCCAGCAGGGAGGGGAGACCCCAGGAGGCTCAGTGGTAGCACAGTCTGGGCCCCCCACTGCCCGCCATCAGCACACTCCTCCTTCCCCTGTCCTCTGCCTGTGAGGGGTGCATGCAAGGGCATCATGAACATGCTGCACCCACAGACCACTCTGCAGGTGGCTCAGAGGGGACAAGTAGAGGAGGAGGGAGGAGGGAGATAGGGAGGAGGAGAAGGAGGAGAAGGAGAAGGGGGGATGACAGGGAGGAGAAAAAGGAGGAGGAAAGGAGAAGGAGGAGGAGGTGGGAGAGGAAGGTAAGGGGAAGAGGAGAAAGCCACAGAGACCTGAACAGGCCAGACTCCTCTGAGGGACTCATAGGAGTGAGGATGTCCCAGTGAGGCCACAAGGACAGCCACACCTGGGCCAGGTGCCCTCCCAGACAATGTCATGGCACCATATGGTCCCCACATGTGTCAAAGCCCTTACCTTAAAAACAAACGATGACATTGGCTGATTAGGTGAACATGAGCTCCTGTAAAGGGTCTTGGGGAGTGTGCAGAACCATCCTTGGGAGGGCTGGGGACAGGGCTGGGAGGATGCACAGAGCCAGCCAGGTGAGGAATCAGCCCTCGCTGCTGCCAGCTCCACACACACCTCGATGCAAGGGTAGGAGGTGGGATTTCTGATCCAGCTCACATTCATACGTCTGCAAATTTGCCAAACATATGTATTTTAGAAATGCTCGTTTTACCCTTGCAGAACTTAGAACACCAGGGAAAGAGTGAGTGGAGACCCTGACCTGGCTGGGATGACCTCTCCACCAAGGATGCAGATGGGAGGAAGAAACGGAAGTGTGTTTCCATTATAGGAAGATGATTTCCAAGTTACTTTCTTGCATGTGGGGTTGCAGACTGAGCTTCCTAGTTAATGTGTTTTTCACTCCACATCAGCCATGGTGATGAAACGTGTTTTCCCAGAGTTCCAGCTCTCTCTGCACAAGCTCCTGCCCAGCCTTCTGAGTGGGAAGCCCCTGTGCAAATGCCTGGGAGGAAAGCAGACTGTCCTGCAGTAAATTCTGTTTAGCAGCTCCTGTTCCTGGCTGTTGAAAGGCAGTGGGATTTACTGCTCCATGGAGGATAATTAATCTGAGTAAAAAGAAAGAAGGCAGGAAAGGTTACTCCAGCTCACCGTGGAGGGCCGAGGGCAGGATTTGTTTGCACACCGTGGGGATACGTCCTCCTTCACTTAGCAGCTGCCACCAGGTCCCTGGTCACCCATACCCTGGAGGAAATGCCCTGCAGCCCTCAGGGACACAACACATGTGCCACTGGTGATTAAGCTTTGGCCCTTGTGCCCTGTGAGTTCATGCCATGTCTCGTTGTAATTAACTTTGCACAAATCTATTGATCTGAACAGTCAGTGAGTGGACAATTGCTGCATGACCCATCAATGAGTGGACCTGTCAGTGAGTGGACGCGTCGTGAGTGGACCCGTCGTGTGTGGACAATTGCTGCATGACCCATCAGTGAGTGAACCCGTCATGATGGACCCGTCATGAGTGGACCCGTTGTGAGTGGACCCGTCGTGTGTGGACCCATCATGAGTGGACAATTGCTGCACGACAGTCACTCATGTCCATTCCCTCTTTCAACAACAACATCCCATTTCCTGCTGGGAAGAGCCCTCGCAGGCACCATTCAATCCAGGTGAAAATGCCCCTCTTAACCCGAGCGGCCTCGGCTTTCCACTGCCTCGGGTCCTAAGTGAGACCCGCATGGGCAGAGTGAGTCGGTGGGGCTCACACACTCCAGGGAGACCCCGAACAGGCTCTGTGAGCAGCTCCTGCTCGTGGACCCTGAGCTGTCCTTTCCCAGCCAGATGTTCCACCTTCCCCTTCGGTTTCCATTGCTTGTGACCCCAAAAGTCCTGACTGCTTTGGCTGGCCACCCCAAGAGCACCTGGATCCTGGAGTCACGTTAGCACTGCGCCAGTGAGCCAGGGGCCTGGATGGGGAATCTGGCTGTCACGTTAGCACTGCACCGGTGAGCCAGGGGCCTGGATGGGGAATCTGGCTGCCTGAGCCTTGACCAGAGCCCCTGGATGGCATAAGCTCACTCATCCAAGAACTGTTCACGGAGCACCCATGCTGTGCCAAGCAAGCATCTATTAAACATGCATGTGATGATCAGAGAAAATCTCAATGTTAATAGTGACCTGGTGAGGGAAGAGGGCTGGTGTGGAGGGCAGGGGTGTGGAGGGCAGGGGTGTTTGTTCACTTCTGGGTTGACCAAGGAGTTGTCCCTCATCTATCCCAAGACTTATCCTGGAGACAATTAAACTACATGCTTAACACCTTCAGTACTGAAAGGGGTTTATTGACTTTGGGTTTATGTGAGTCACAACCATCGACAGCTGCTGAATATCTTCATGTGTCTTATTCTATCTGATGTGGAATTTTCAGTTGGGATTGTTAAAAAAAAAAAATAAAGACCTGTAATCCCAGCACTTTGGGAGGCCGAGGCAGGCAGATCACGTGGTCAAGAGATCGAGACCATCCTGGCCAACATGGTGAAACCCCATCTCTACTAAAAACACAAAAATCAGCTGGGCATAGTGGTGAGCACCTGTAATCCCAGCTACTCAGGAGGCTGAGGCAGGACAATCGCTTGAACTCAGGAGGCAGAAGTTGCAGTGAGCCAAGATTGCGCCACTGCACTCCAGCCTGGTGACAGAGCGAGATTCTGTCTCAAAAAAACAAAACAAAACAAAACAAAAAAACCTCAAATGAATAAATGTCTCATTAACACTTTAATTTGAGCCTGGAGTTTCAGGATAAATTCTTATGCTGGTGCAAAGAACATTTTGTGATTGTCAGAATTTTAGATCACTCTGATGGGGAGACATTTCTGCACTGTTGATCCATACATGTGGCCTAATCTAAGTTCTCATTAACTCCTTGGCTAGAAGTCTGGATGGAGGGTATAGTGGGGTGAATCGTGGTCCCTGAAAAAATATGTCTACGTCCTAATACCTGGAAGCTGTGAATGTAGCCTTATTTGGAAATAGAGTCTTTGTAGATGTAACTAATTTAAGGATCTCAAAAAGAGATCATCCTGGATTAAGGGTGTAAATTCAGTGACTAGTGTCCCTACAAGAGAAAAATCACAGGAATATTTGAAACCTGAAGACCTAAGAAAGCCATGTGAAGACATAGGCTGAGACTGAAATGATGTATCTACAAGCCAAGGAACACCAAAGCTTTCCAGCAGCCACCAGAAGCTGGAGAGAGAAGTGAGATGGACTGTCCCTCAGAGCCCCCAGAAAGAACAATCCCTGCACCCTCCTTGGTTTTGGACTTCTGGCCTTCAGAGCTGTGAGAGAATAAATACCCATATAAATACCCATTGTTATAAGCCACCCTTTGCCCCTGAAGGAAGAGCAGCAGAGGGGTGTGTCAGGGGCTGAAGAGAAAGAGCAGGTGGAGCTGCCTAGGCCCCAGCTGGGTGCTGCTAATCTCCACCTCCTACCCAGGATGTGGCTGCCCAGAGGTGCAAAGACACTGTCCACCCCACGGGAGCTTGCTGTAGCCCCACGTCCATGGCTGTAGCCTCAGTGCCAAGACCAATGCCTCCCACATAGTACATGCTCAGAACAGGCATTAGAATAGATGGATGGGTGGATGTTATCAGAGGACAGGAACCCAATGTATCTTCTTTTCTAATTGTAGTAAGAACCCTTAACTAGAGATCTACCCTCTTGTCACATTTTAAGTGTGCATTACAGTGTTGTAAACTATAGGCACAGTGTTGTACAACAGATCCCCAGAACTTACTCATCTTGGGGAACTGAAACTTATACCAGCTGAACAGCAACTTCCCACATCCTCTTCCCCAGTCCCAGGCCACCACCATTCTACTGTTTCTATAAGTTTGACTATTTTAGAGGCTTCCTACAAATGGAATCAAAGGCAAAGGACCCGAATACACATTTCTCCAAAGAAGACATACAAATGACCAACAGGTGTATGAAAAAGATGCTCAGCATCATGAATCATGGGGGAAATGCAAATCCAAACCACACCTGTTGGGAGACCATTATCAAAAATATAAGAGGTAAGTGCTGGTGAGAAGATGGAGAACTTGGAACCACTGTATATACCCCTGAAAAGAATGTAAAATGATGTAGTTGTTATGCAAAACAATATGGCGGCTTCTCAAAAAATTAAAACTAGCACTGTCGTATGATTCAGCCATCTCACTTCGGGGCAGTTATCCAGACGAACTGAGCTTAGGATCTTGAAGAGATATCTGAACTCCTCATTGCAGCAATGTCACAATAGCAAAGATGTGCAAGCAACCTCAATTCCCATCAACAGATGAATGGATAAGGACAATGTGAATGTACACACACAATGGAACATTAGCCAGCCAACAAAGAGGGAAATCCTACCATTTGCAATAACACGGATGAACCTGGAGGGCATCACACTGAGTAAAAGAAGTCAGAAACAGAAGAACCCCCTGGGTCTTGAGCTCAGAAGTTGTTCAGCAAACTCATTTCTGCAGAAGCAGGTTTGGAATGGGAATGCAGGGAGCTCCTTACCTGGAAGATATTGACACGGCTGTGAGAAGTGATGTGGGAGAGGCTTGCCCACCCAGCCTCAAAGTGAGGTCCAAGACTGGGGTGGGCATAGAGGCTGTCGGGTTACACCATGGAGAGGTGCAGACAGAGACCCCCTACAGGCTGCCATGTCCACTCCAGGGGGAGCCCTACACACTCCTTCCAGGCTCTTGATGACCATTCTTGGAGCTTAGGCCAGCAGGACCATGGCAGGCCCTAGCTGGTCAAGGCCTTGTGGCCAACCTCCCATACATTTCCAAAGGGCTGTGGGGCCTTCACAGTCTTGGCCACACAGGCCATGCCCTCAGAGAACATCTGGTCTTTCCACACCCTGCACAAGTGGGGCAGTCAGGAGAAGCCACCTGAAGTATTGGCTGAGAGTGCCACCTCGGGGGACCAGTGGCTTGTTCCATGGGATATATTATGAAAGGAACAAGTCCTGAACAGAGGCTGGGCTCCACTGCTTGACAAGGGGCAGTGACAGGATCTCCCTGTGCAGTAAGGTCAGAGGGCTCAGGAGCCAGACTGCCCTGTCCACACCCTGCCCACTTGCCAGGTATGTGCTGGCACTCAGGACCCGGGCCTCAGTTTCCACAGCTATAGAATGGGGAGGCAAACATGGCCTCCCCCATAGGCCTGCCATGAGTATCAGTGAGATCATTCACACATGTTAGCACAGTGCCTGGTGAAGGGTGTGCTCCAAAAATGGCCAGTGTCATTACCTGATACTTTCACTATGCAAGGAAAAAAGAAAGAGAGAAGGTGGATGTATTAGTTTGTTCTCATACTGCTATAAGAACTGCCTGAGACTGGGTAATTTACAAAGGAGAGAGGTTTAATTGACTCACAGTTCTGTATGACTGGGGAGGCCTCAGGAGACTTACAGTCATGGCAGAAGGTGAGGAGGAGGCAGGCACCTTCTTCACAAGGTGGCAGGTGAGAGAATGAATGAAGGTGGAACTTGCCAACACTTATAAAACCATCAAATCTCATGAGAACTCACTCACTATCACAAGGACAGCATGGGGGAAACTGCCCCCATGATCCAATCACTTCTCACTATGTCCCTCCAATGACAGCTAGGGATTTTGGGGATTACAATTCAAGATGAGATTTGGGTGGGGACATAGCCAAACCACATCAGTGGAAAAGAGGAGGTGGAGGATGCATTTCTGTGAGTTGAATGTACTTGAACTTCAGACAGCAGAGCCAGGCTTCGTAGAGCATCCTTGGACCACCATGCCTGGGACCTTTCCCTCTCTACCGAGGCCCAGACAAACTTGCTTCTGGAACTGGCCCAATTTCCCCATAGAACCGAAGCTTGAGAAGACTGTCATCTGAGTTCATGTCTCAGGAAACCAACCGTCAGGACTTCCAGATAGCATCAAGTGAACTTT
>NW_022317228.1:0-8784 GCF_002776525.5 Piliocolobus tephrosceles
AAAGTTCACTTGATGCTATCTGGAAGTCCTGACGGTTGGTTTCCTGAGACATGAACTCAGATGACAGTCTTCTCAAGCTTCGGTTCTATGGGGAAATTGGGCCAGTTCCAGAAGCAAGTTTGTCTGGGCCTCGGTAGAGAGGGAAAGGTCCCAGGCATGGTGGTCCAAGGATGCTCTACGAAGCCTGGCTCTGCTGTCTGAAGTTCAAGTACATTCAACTCACAGAAATGCATCCTCCACCTCCTCTTTTCCACTGATGTGGTTTGGCTATGTCCCCACCCAAATCTCATCTTGAATTGTAATCCCCAAAATCCCTAGCTGTCATTGGAGGGACATAGTGAGAAGTGATTGGATCATGGGGGCAGTTTCCCCCATGCTGTCCTTGTGATAGTGAGTGAGTTCTCATGAGATTTGATGGTTTTATAAGTGTTGGCAAGTTCCACCTTCATTCATTCTCTCACCTGCCACCTTGTGAAGAAGGTGCCTGCCTCCTCCTCACCTTCTGCCATGACTGTAAGTCTCCTGAGGCCTCCCCAGTCATACAGAACTGTGAGTCAATTAAACCTCTCTCCTTTGTAAATTACCCAGTCTCAGGCAGTTCTTATAGCAGTATGAGAACAAACTAATACATCCACCTTCTCTCTTTCTTTTTTCCTTGCATAGTGAAAGTATCAGGTAATGACACTGGCCATTTTTGGAGCACACCCTTCACCAGGCACTGTGCTAACATGTGTGAATGATCTCACTGATACTCATGGCAGGCCTATGGGGGAGGCCATGTTTGCCTCCCCATTCTATAGCTGTGGAAACTGAGGCCCGGGTCCTGAGTGCCAGCACATACCTGGCAAGTGGGCAGGGTGTGGACAGGGCAGTCTGGCTCCTGAGCCCTCTGACCTTACTGCACAGGGAGATCCTGTCACTGCCCCTTGTCAAGCAGTGGAGCCCAGCCTCTGTTCAGGACTTGTTCCTTTCATAATATATCCCATGGAACAAGCCACTGGTCCCCCGAGGTGGCACTCTCAGCCAATACTTCAGGTGGCTTCTCCTGACTGCCCCACTTGTGCAGGGTGTGGAAAGACCAGATGTTCTCTGAGGGCATGGCCTGTGTGGCCAAGACTGTGAAGGCCCCACAGCCCTTTGGAAATGTATGGGAGGTTGGCCACAAGGCCTTGACCAGCTAGGGCCTGCCATGGTCCTGCTGGCCTAAGCTCCAAGAATGGTCATCAAGAGCCTGGAAGGAGTGTGTAGGGCTCCCCCTGGAGTGGACATGGCAGCCTGTAGGGGGTCTCTGTCTGCACCTCTCCATGGTGTAACCCGACAGCCTCTATGCCCACCCCAGTCTTGGACCTCACTTTGAGGCTGGGTGGGCAAGCCTCTCCCACATCACTTCTCACAGCCGTGTCAATATCTTCCAGGTAAGGAGCTCCCTGCATTCCCATTCCAAACCTGCTTCTGCAGAAATGAGTTTGCTGAACAACTTCTGAGCTCAAGACCCAGGGGGTTCTTCTGTTTCTGACTTCTTTTACTCAGTGTGATGCCCTCCAGGTTCATCCGTGTTATTGCAAATGGTAGGATTTCCCTCTTTGTTGGCTGGCTAATGTTCCATTGTGTGTGTACATTCACATTGTCCTTATCCATTCATCTGTTGATGGGAATTGAGGTTGCTTGCACATCTTTGCTATTGTGACATTGCTGCAATGAGGAGTTCAGATATCTCTTCAAGATCCTAAGCTCAGTTCGTCTGGATAACTGCCCCGAAGTGAGATGGCTGAATCATACGACAGTGCTAGTTTTAATTTTTTGAGAAGCCGCCATATTGTTTTGCATAACAACTACATCATTTTACATTCTTTTCAGGGGTATATACAGTGGTTCCAAGTTCTCCATCTTCTCACCAGCACTTACCTCTTATATTTTTGATAATGGTCTCCCAACAGGTGTGGTTTGGATTTGCATTTCCCCCATGATTCATGATGCTGAGCATCTTTTTCATACACCTGTTGGTCATTTGTATGTCTTCTTTGGAGAAATGTGTATTCGGGTCCTTTGCCTTTGATTCCATTTGTAGGAAGCCTCTAAAATAGTCAAACTTATAGAAACAGTAGAATGGTGGTGGCCTGGGACTGGGGAAGAGGATGTGGGAAGTTGCTGTTCAGCTGGTATAAGTTTCAGTTCCCCAAGATGAGTAAGTTCTGGGGATCTGTTGTACAACACTGTGCCTATAGTTTACAACACTGTAATGCACACTTAAAATGTGACAAGAGGGTAGATCTCTAGTTAAGGGTTCTTACTACAATTAGAAAAGAAGATACATTGGGTTCCTGTCCTCTGATAACATCCACCCATCCATCTATTCTAATGCCTGTTCTGAGCATGTACTATGTGGGAGGCATTGGTCTTGGCACTGAGGCTACAGCCATGGACGTGGGGCTACAGCAAGCTCCCGTGGGGTGGACAGTGTCTTTGCACCTCTGGGCAGCCACATCCTGGGTAGGAGGTGGAGATTAGCAGCACCCAGCTGGGGCCTAGGCAGCTCCACCTGCTCTTTCTCTTCAGCCCCTGACACACCCCTCTGCTGCTCTTCCTTCAGGGGCAAAGGGTGGCTTATAACAATGGGTATTTATATGGGTATTTATTCTCTCACAGCTCTGAAGGCCAGAAGTCCAAAACCAAGGAGGGTGCAGGGATTGTTCTTTCTGGGGGCTCTGAGGGACAGTCCATCTCACTTCTCTCTCCAGCTTCTGGTGGCTGCTGGAAAGCTTTGGTGTTCCTTGGCTTGTAGATACATCATTTCAGTCTCAGCCTATGTCTTCACATGGCTTTCTTAGGTCTTCAGGTTTCAAATATTCCTGTGATTTTTCTCTTGTAGGGACACTAGTCACTGAATTTACACCCTTAATCCAGGATGATCTCTTTTTGAGATCCTTAAATTAGTTACATCTACAAAGACTCTATTTCCAAATAAGGCTACATTCACAGCTTCCAGGTATTAGGACGTAGACATATTTTTTCAGGGACCACGATTCACCCCACTATACCCTCCATCCAGACTTCTAGCCAAGGAGTTAATGAGAACTTAGATTAGGCCACATGTATGGATCAACAGTGCAGAAATGTCTCCCCATCAGAGTGATCTAAAATTCTGACAATCACAAAATGTTCTTTGCACCAGCATAAGAATTTATCCTGAAACTCCAGGCTCAAATTAAAGTGTTAATGAGACATTTATTCATTTGAGGTTTTTTTGTTTTGTTTTGTTTTGTTTTTTTGAGACAGAATCTCGCTCTGTCACCAGGCTGGAGTGCAGTGGCGCAATCTTGGCTCACTGCAACTTCTGCCTCCTGAGTTCAAGCGATTGTCCTGCCTCAGCCTCCTGAGTAGCTGGGATTACAGGTGCTCACCACTATGCCCAGCTGATTTTTGTGTTTTTAGTAGAGATGGGGTTTCACCATGTTGGCCAGGATGGTCTCGATCTCTTGACCACGTGATCTGCCTGCCTCGGCCTCCCAAAGTGCTGGGATTACAGGTCTTTATTTTTTTTTTTTAACAATCCCAACTGAAAATTCCACATCAGATAGAATAAGACACATGAAGATATTCAGCAGCTGTCGATGGTTGTGACTCACATAAACCCAAAGTCAATAAACCCCTTTCAGTACTGAAGGTGTTAAGCATGTAGTTTAATTGTCTCCAGGATAAGTCTTGGGATAGATGAGGGACAACTCCTTGGTCAACCCAGAAGTGAACAAACACCCCTGCCCTCCACACCCCTGCCCTCCACACCAGCCCTCTTCCCTCACCAGGTCACTATTAACATTGAGATTTTCTCTGATCATCACATGCATGTTTAATAGATGCTTGCTTGGCACAGCATGGGTGCTCCGTGAACAGTTCTTGGATGAGTGAGCTTATGCCATCCAGGGGCTCTGGTCAAGGCTCAGGCAGCCAGATTCCCCATCCAGGCCCCTGGCTCACCGGTGCAGTGCTAACGTGACAGCCAGATTCCCCATCCAGGCCCCTGGCTCACTGGCGCAGTGCTAACGTGACTCCAGGATCCAGGTGCTCTTGGGGTGGCCAGCCAAAGCAGTCAGGACTTTTGGGGTCACAAGCAATGGAAACCGAAGGGGAAGGTGGAACATCTGGCTGGGAAAGGACAGCTCAGGGTCCACGAGCAGGAGCTGCTCACAGAGCCTGTTCGGGGTCTCCCTGGAGTGTGTGAGCCCCACCGACTCACTCTGCCCATGCGGGTCTCACTTAGGACCCGAGGCAGTGGAAAGCCGAGGCCGCTCGGGTTAAGAGGGGCATTTTCACCTGGATTGAATGGTGCCTGCGAGGGCTCTTCCCAGCAGGAAATGGGATGTTGTTGTTGAAAGAGGGAATGGACATGAGTGACTGTCGTGCAGCAATTGTCCACTCATGATGGGTCCACACACGACGGGTCCACTCACAACGGGTCCACTCATGACGGGTCCATCATGACGGGTTCACTCACTGATGGGTCATGCAGCAATTGTCCACACACGACGGGTCCACTCACGACGCGTCCACTCACTGACAGGTCCACTCATTGATGGGTCATGCAGCAATTGTCCACTCACTGACTGTTCAGATCAATAGATTTGTGCAAAGTTAATTACAACGAGACATGGCATGAACTCACAGGGCACAAGGGCCAAAGCTTAATCACCAGTGGCACATGTGTTGTGTCCCTGAGGGCTGCAGGGCATTTCCTCCAGGGTAT
Source organism: Piliocolobus tephrosceles (assembly GCF_002776525.5). Classification (NCBI taxonomy): domain Eukaryota; kingdom Metazoa; phylum Chordata; class Mammalia; order Primates; family Cercopithecidae; genus Piliocolobus; species Piliocolobus tephrosceles. The sequence goes on from NW_022317228.1 coordinate 4,742, forward strand.
GGGTGACCAGGGACCTGGTGGCAGCTGCTAAGTGAAGGAGGACGTATCCCCACGGTGTGCAAACAAATCCTGCCCTCGGCCCTCCACGGTGAGCTGGAGTAACCTTTCCTGCCTTCTTTCTTTTTACTCAGATTAATTATCCTCCATGGAGCAGTAAATCCCACTGCCTTTCAACAGCCAGGAACAGGAGCTGCTAAACAGAATTTACTGCAGGACAGTCTGCTTTCCTCCCAGGCATTTGCACAGGGGCTTCCCACTCAGAAGGCTGGGCAGGAGCTTGTGCAGAGAGAGCTGGAACTCTGGGAAAACACGTTTCATCACCATGGCTGATGTGGAGTGAAAAACACATTAACTAGGAAGCTCAGTCTGCAACCCCACATGCAAGAAAGTAACTTGGAAATCATCTTCCTATAATGGAAACACACTTCCGTTTCTTCCTCCCATCTGCATCCTTGGTGGAGAGGTCATCCCAGCCAGGTCAGGGTCTCCACTCACTCTTTCCCTGGTGTTCTAAGTTCTGCAAGGGTAAAACGAGCATTTCTAAAATACATATGTTTGGCAAATTTGCAGACGTATGAATGTGAGCTGGATCAGAAATCCCACCTCCTACCCTTGCATCGAGGTGTGTGTGGAGCTGGCAGCAGCGAGGGCTGATTCCTCACCTGGCTGGCTCTGTGCATCCTCCCAGCCCTGTCCCCAGCCCTCCCAAGGATGGTTCTGCACACTCCCCAAGACCCTTTACAGGAGCTCATGTTCACCTAATCAGCCAATGTCATCGTTTGTTTTTAAGGTAAGGGCTTTGACACATGTGGGGACCATATGGTGCCATGACATTGTCTGGGAGGGCACCTGGCCCAGGTGTGGCTGTCCTTGTGGCCTCACTGGGACATCCTCACTCCTATGAGTCCCTCAGAGGAGTCTGGCCTGTTCAGGTCTCTGTGGCTTTCTCCTCTTCCCCTTACCTTCCTCTCCCACCTCCTCCTCCTTCTCCTTTCCTCCTCCTTTTTCTCCTCCCTGTCATCCCCCCTTCTCCTTCTCCTCCTTCTCCTCCTCCCTATCTCCCTCCTCCCTCCTCCTCTACTTGTCCCCTCTGAGCCACCTGCAGAGTGGTCTGTGGGTGCAGCATGTTCATGATGCCCTTGCATGCACCCCTCACAGGCAGAGGACAGGGGAAGGAGGAGTGTGCTGATGGCGGGCAGTGGGGGGCCCAGACTGTGCTACCACTGAGCCTCCTGGGGTCTCCCCTCCCTGCTGGCTCAGGAGATTTGAGGAAACTCCCTGTGGCAGGCTGACATAGGGACAGTAAATCAGGATCCTTCTGAGTAGGGCCTGGAGATACGAGGGGCAGCTCCACAAGCCCGGTGCTGGGCCATTCAAGAGCAGAGTCTCCAGGGCTGGCAATTCCCCTCCAGGAAAGGCCAGCAATGCCCACGCAGCAGGATAATAGTGTGAAGCTTTGACTGATGTATGTTTGCCTTGGGGTGTCTCTTTTATTCCCTGACCCTTCCCCATTGGGGTCCTCACTGTTGAGGCTTTAGCTCCCAAGAGGAAGCCTTTCAGCCGAAATAGAGAACAAAGCAATAAATTGCTGCTTTTAGAATGTATGTGCTTCAAATACATTCCCCTGCTGCAATGCAGACACTTGGAAAATGTTTTCTAAGCCAGTTTTTTTTTTTTTTTTTTCTTGTTCTAAAATAGGTAGAAATTATTTCTGGGTTGGGGAAGAAAAAAGAATCAGAGAAGAAATAGAGACATTGGGGAGGGTCTGCAAGAAGGGGCCCTGCACCAAATGCCATCTCTTAGTCCTCAAATGGAAAATGACGCATGACCCTGAAACATCTGGGGTCTGAAAGCAAAGAGGACTTTGGTTCATTTCCTACCTGGGAATCTGTAAGTGGTGACCTCACAATGGGCCCCACACTGCCATGACGGTAGACAGAGAAGAGGTGACTGGTGAGGCTTCAGGGCACAGAGACTCAGGAGAGGCTGTCTGGGTTCTTATCTTCCAGTACCTGGGGGAGGGAGTGATGCACCCTGGGCCCCAGAGGACCAGGTCAGGCCGTGGAGGGAGGATGTGGCAGCAGGGCTGCTCCGGGCTACAGGAGCTGGCACCAGGCACGCTGAGCACTGCACAGCCAGATTCTGAATGGGACATGCACGGACAGCAGGTGTCGGCACGGGAGGGGATGGCTGAGGATCTTACCCTGGCTACATGAGAACTGGCAACATAGAGGCAACAGAGGAGGGAAGGGAGAAAATCCTTAATGGTCTAAAAAAAAAGCACGACCACCCCAAATTGATGCCATTCACCTGGAACTGAGTCTACTCTTCTGCCATTAGGCAGTGTGTGGGCTCTCCAGAGAGACTATACTCAGTTATAAAGGAACCAGGCAATTCTCCACATGTGAGTTGATGGCTTGGGAATAGATGCCCACTGCATTTACAAGAGTGCTTTGGGAGAGACAGTTAAATTCAGTGTAACAAATGTCAAATTTGTTTTAAGGCCAAAGAGAAACAAAAATTTTTTTTTTCTTAACCAGGAAGTAAGATTGGCCCAGGACCAACAAGGCTGATGTGCGTCTGATACCACTCTGGATTTAGGGCAGTAGGGGTTAGGGTGAACACTCAGGGTGGGCACACTTCAGGGTGGGCACAGGGACTGCTCAACCAAGTTCTGGGTGCAGCTGGGCTGACGAGGAGATAGCAGAAGCAGTAGACAAATGTAGGAAAGAGGAAGAGAGACAGGGCTGGGCTGGGAGAAGCAGCACTGCATTGAGGAAGCCATAGGTGGAGATCTGATTCTTTCCTCACCCTCATGACTTGGGAGCACTACCTCCTTACAGTCCAGGGAGGAGGGAGGAAGGCTTCAGAGCAAAGGAGGAAAAACCAGCAGAGTTTCTTCATTAGACTCATAAAAACTTGCTTAATTCATTCATTTGTGCACTGGTTTCTTCATTGCTTCAGGAGAGTTTTGTCTACTTCATCACTGACATTGTCCAGGTACTGTTGACCAATGGAGATCAAGGCTGATAAGGGCCCTGCTCTCTTAGAAAACAGACACAAAATGACAAAATGAGTAGCAAAGCAAGATAATTTTAGATAGTGATAATTGCTACAAAAGCAACCAAAAAGTGAAAAGATAGAGAAAAACTTGAGGAGGCCACTTCCATAGGGTCAGAGAAGTTCTCACTGAAGTGACTTTTGTGCTGAGAACTCAATGCTGAGAAGGAATCAGACATGTGGATGTATCAGGAAGAACATTCTAGACAGAGGAAAGAGCAAATGCTACATTCCATGAAGAAGGAAAAGATTCACTTATCCTTTAACTCTCAAATAAAGACCTATTAAAAGAAGAGGCATGCCAATTTCCAGGTATAAATACTATTTATCTCAATTTGTATTGTCCGGTGTTTATCTTAATTTTGAATTATATATGCCGATGTCCACCTTCCAACCAAAAATGACAAGACACAGAAAAAAAGCACAAAAGAATTCATTGTCAAGAGACAAAGCAACCAACAGAATTAGACAAATATGTCACAGATGTTGGAACTGTAAGTCAGGGAATTTAAAATAATGATGATACTATGTTAAGGGATCTAATGCAAAATATGAAAAACATACATTAACAGGACAGGCATTTTACTAAAGAGATGGCAACTGTACTGAATTAAATGTTAATGCAAGAGAAAATAACATAGTGACAGCAGGTGCAGTGGCTCACACCTGTAATCCCAGCACTTTGGGAGGCTGAGACAGGTGGATCACCTGAGGTTGGGAGTTTGAGACCAGCCTGACCAACATGGAGAAATCCTGTCTCTACTAAAAATACAAGATTAGCCAGGTGTGGTGGTGCATGCCTATAATCCCAGCTACTCGGGAGGCTGAGGGAGGAGAATCGCTTGAATCTGGGATGCAGAGGGTGCAGTGAGCTGAGATCGTGCCATTGCACCCCAGCCTGGGCAACAAGAGTGAAACTCCATCAAAAGAAAAAAAGGAAAAAGAAAGAAAAGACCTGTAATCCCAGCACTTTGGGAGGCCGA
>NW_022317228.1:8884-9024 GCF_002776525.5 Piliocolobus tephrosceles
AGGAAGGAAAGAAGGAAGGAAGGAAGGAAGGAAGGAAGGAAGGAAGGAAGGAAGGAAGGAGGGAGGGAAGGAAAGAAAGAAAACAAGAACAGAAACCCAGCTCATGCAGAAATGCATTGGAATGTCGGGAAACTGTGTGT
>NW_022317229.1:0-8035 GCF_002776525.5 Piliocolobus tephrosceles
CACAGTTTCCCGACATTCCAATGCATTTCTGCATGAGCTGGGTTGGGGGAGGCCACTGTTCCTCCTCTGTTTCTCCTCTCAGCTCTGAGCCGAGCAGCAGGTGGGCTTCTGAATTCCCGTCTCCAGACTCAGGACTGCTGGCCCCCTGCCTGACAGCCCCTTTCTCACCTGAGCCAGACACTCTCTGCCCTGCCCTGCAGAAAACTCCGGGCCTGGCCAGCAGCCTCAGAGGCCTCAGAAAATGTCCTGGCTGCAGGGGAAAGAAGACAAGGGTGCAGCTTCCCCAGCGTGCTCTGAGTTCAATCCACCAGACACAACCCCTTCTCACAGTCACACGGGCTCCCAGGCTCTCCTGTGGGAAAGGCCAGTGGAAATGGCAGCATGGACGGAGGCATCCGAGGCCCCGTGATGCATGGCTGTGTCAATGGCAGATCTGAGAATTCACCCAGTCCCCACCACCGCATCCTGCTGCTCTTCTCCTTCTCTCTCACCACCTTCTGCCCCTCTGGGCTCCTCACTGAGGACCACCAGGGCTGTCCCTGACACTGATGCTGGCCAGGATGTCTGGGCGTCCCTCACACACAATCTGTGCCTGGACAGGGATGGGTGCTGGTGTGAGACCCACTCTGCGGGGAGACCAAGGGTGGGCGGCTCACCCAGGTGCCCAGGGAATCCAGGCAGAGCACAGTGTCCTTTGCTGCAGGGTCTGAGGGTTCTTTGCCCATAGAGCTGCTGCGGCTATGCACTGTTACATCTCCAGAAGATGTGCCTTGCTATGCTCTCAGGACTTATAAAAAAGGAATTCTCTGTCCACAATTTATTCCTGTGCTTTAAAAGTTTGAATTCCAGTGGAAAAGCAGCAAGAAGACATGAGCCTCAAGGATGATTTTGGAGATGGTTCTGATGATTGCGTTTGGTCCACCAAAGCTTCCCATGAGAACAATATGTTTGTTTTTGCTGACACCACCAGCCCCCGAGGCTGTGGGGTCATAGGGCCCTGAAGTGTCCCAGGGCTCACACCCAAGCGGAAGACCTGTTTTCCTCAGGGAGTAATCCTCGCCAAGCACGTCAGGTGTAGGACCCATACGTCGGAAGTCACAATGGGAGGCCAGGCACGGTGGCTCACACCTGTAATCCCAGCACTTTGAGATGTCGAGGGGGTTGGATCACCTGAGATAAGGAGTTCAAGACCAACCTGGGCAACATGGTGAGACCCTGTCTCTACTAAAAATACAAAAATTAGCCAGGTGCAGGGCGCATGCCTGTAAATCCCAGCTACTTGGGAGGTTGAGGCTGGAGAACTGCTTGAGCCCAGGAGGCGGAGGTTCCAGTGAGCCGAGATTGTGCCACTGCACTCCAGCCTGGGTGACAGAGTGAGACTCTGTCTGAAAAAAAAAAAACAAGTCACGACGGGAGCTGATGAAAAGCAAAACAATTTCCTCTGCATCTCTCCCGTTCTTAGCAGGCTTCCACTGGGCTCTGAGTTCTAGGTCTGTATTTATTCACCATCCGTTAAGTCACTGAATTTGAATTATACACTTTTGAGGATTCTGGATGGAAAGAGGTGCTCATAAACTGTCTGCGTGTATAATCCTGGGCCTTGCTGCTGTGTCAGCCCCACAAAAGGTTGTTTATCAGTAAACATCAAAATGCAACGTTTCCCTCAACTTACCTTTAATCCTCTTTTTATTATGTTTTCTAGACAGGAATTTCTTCTTTCAAGGAAGGCTGTCATAGAAAGACATGTCACCTTGAGGTGTTCCTTACCATTGTCAATACTGGAGGACACTTTTTCTCTCTTCTGTTTCAGCCCTACTGTGGGTCCTGAGAGCCCTGCACCTGCTGTAGCTCCACCCTGCTGCGTGTGTACTTCCACCTCAGCCTCCCTGGATGGCTCTTTAAGTCAACTTGCGTTTCCCTAGGAGAGGTTATCACTTCATGGGTAGCTGGGCAGAGCCTGGTCAGGCAGCAGTGGTGGAGCCCTGGCTCTCCTTTCCCTGGATGTGTGGCCTTGATAAAATCTTTTCGTCAGGCACAGAGTTTCATGCCTATAATCCCAGCACTTTGGGAGGCTGAGCTGGGCTGATCACCTGAGGTCAGGAGTTCAAGACCAGCCCGGCCAACATGGTGAAATCTCGTCTGTAGTAAAAATATGGAAATTAGCCCAGCATGGTGGCAGGTGCCTATAATCCCAGCTATTCAGGAGGCTGAAGCAGGAGAATGGCATGAACCCAGGAGGCGGAGGTTGCAGTGAGCCGAGATCATGCCACTGTACTCCAGCCTGGGTGACAGAGAATCCATCTCAAAAAAAAAAGTCTTTTCATCTCTGTTACCGTCAGTTTCCTCCTCTAGGAATGATTGTAGGACATGTCACACTGAGCCGATGGATGAGTTACTAAATACACAGAGGTTAGCACCAAGCCTGGCTGGAACACAGCAAGTACTCAGTAAATGCTAACTGTCATTATTGTCATTATTATAATTCCAAACATTTCATTGGCTTTCTATATTTCTTTCTTACCTCAGGAGACAGAGTTTCTCTAGAATATTTCGATTGTGGCTCCTGGTTATTTACAAAGTTTTGTCAAATTTGAAACAAAAGGAGACAGGAGAAATCCCTGCTGAAAAAGAATAGCCACCATATCTTGGGCATCTACTATGTGCCAAAAACTGTATGAGGGACAATTGTGATCTGTCTTTTAATTCTCACATCCCAGTGAGATTTATACTATGATCTTTTTCCTTTTTCAGACAAAGAAAACCAGGCCCGATGCCTGCAGCTAGCAAGCGGCAGAGCCAGTATTTAGATCAAAGACACACGCCCACTTTTCACCATGGGATGTTTCCTTCCTGGTCCATCCCTAATTACCTTAAATCAAATCCTCAGTTCTCTCTAGCACAGTCCAAAATAGGACAGAACATTTCTCATTTTAGAGTGTGCTGAGAACTTACTTGGAGAAACGAAGATGTAAAAACTTGTCCCCCCTCTTTCAGGTATAGCTGTTTCCCCTGGAGACAGGTCTACTGACCTCTCTCCTATCTACTGACCTATCTCCTATCTACTGACCTCTCTCCTATCTACTGACCTATCTCCACAATTGCTTATTCTTGTCTCCTTACCTGTGTGTCAGACGACGGTCTGGGGAAAGCATTCTGCAGCTCCTTTGCTGAGATTTTTCTCTCGCATGAGCATTTCATCCTCTGTGGTCATTTCCATCTCTCTGCTGAAATTTGCTATATTCATTCATATTCTTCATATTTTCCATTGAAGCCTTTAATACATTAACCAAAATTATTTTACATTCACTGACTTAGAGTTTCACCATGTGTGATATCTGAGTCTGGGTTTATCATGTTGTTTCTTGACATTGGAGTTTTTTCTTGCCTTTTCTTGTGTTTTGTAATCTTTGGTTGGAAGTTAGACATGAAGACCAGGCACAGTGGCTCATGCCTGTAATCCCAGCACTTTGGGAGGCTGAAGCAAGCTTATTGGTTGAACTCAGGAGTTTGAGACCAGCCTGGGCAACACAGCACAATTTTGTCACCACCAAAAACACAAAAAACTAGCTGGGCATGGTGGTGTGTGCCTGTGGTCCCAGCTACTTGAAGACCGAGGTGGAAGAATTGTTTGAGCCTGGGAGGCAGAGGCTGCAGTGAGCTGAGATCATGCCATTGCAGTCCAGTCCAGGTGTCAGAGTGAGACTGTTTCATTAAAAAAAAAGTTAGACATGGGATAGATAATAGAAATTGAGGTAACAGTGCTTGTATCTGAATTGGGCATATGCCTCTTCTTTAACTAGGCCTTTATTTGGGATGGGAGGTAAATGATTCTAGACAGTGAGCTGTGTTTAAATGTCTCTATTCTGTGGTTACTCTCAGTGTACCATAAAGCTTCAAATTCTGCTAGTGTCACCTGTGTCTACAGTAGGGATTGAGTCAATGGAGAATTTTTCTCAATGTTCTTGCTTCACGCTCTGCTTTAGGCTGTATTTATGAGGCTGTGCCTCAGACAGGGTCTCTCTATACCAGCTTACCCCTCTCCCATGGGTTCTGTTTTGACTTGTCAATGCCTGCTAACCTCATGACGAGGGCTGGGACATTCTCTGTTGTCCTGGGTTAGCACAAGTATTAGGTAGGCTCTGTGTCACTGAGACTTAGGGGAGAGGCTCACCTGGTGCTCCTGCTCCCCCTCCAGCCGCATCCAAACTCTGTCTTGTTGTTTTGGTGTTTCTTGTGTGGGAGTTTCCAGCCCTCCCTCAACAGAAAGCATCTCTTACAGTCTGGGCCTAGGGTATTTTTGGCTGTCCCGGGAGGGTGTTTCTCTGTTCCCTTTGTCTAGTCACAGTGGGTCTCTGTCTACGGCCTGGAGGCAGCATGACGTGTTGTCCCATCCCCAACGCCCTCAGTTGTTTAAGATTTTTGCTCCATGGGTGAGATTGGAGAGAAAGATCTAGGAAGGCTCTATCCATTTTCTACAGTGACAACTGTACCCTACACCCAGGCTGGTGCCACAGAAGGGAGCTTTCTCCACTCTCATTCTAGCTCCAATATTTCTTTTGAGTATATAGCAAGCTCCACGGAGAAACCTCTGAAAATGGTTGCACACTGCCCACGTATCTGTGCCTACTAGGATTCTATACTCACTGGATACAACATACATATACAGACTGTAGAAACTTGCTAAACATTTTGGAAGTAATCTTCCTAACAGCATTTATAGAAGCCTTGTGTTGCCCCCACTCCCTGCCCAAGTTAAGCCGGTTGCTCCCTCCCCTTCTCTCCTTGGAGGCACCAGCTCTCTAATGGCTTTAAGGAAATCCAGTATGATTTTGTAGATTACCTAGGTTTTCCTCGTCAGTATAGGAATGATGTTTTTTATAGCATTTTACAACCTCAGTGGAAACCACACATAACACTTTTTGTTAAGGGTGCCGTTTTTCCTTCATGACTTATTAGTCAGAAACTGGTTGCTTCACAACACATAGCTAAACAGAACACTGGAGAACGTAGCTTGTGTTCTAAATAGTAACGTACCTAGCTAAATATTTTAGACGACAGAAGATGCAAGGAATGGTCATTGAGGTATAACCAATAGACTCTGCCACATGCTGGAATCATTTTATTCTTCACATTTTCCCCCTTAATTTTATAAATAGAAATACTAAGGTTGAGAGAAGTGGCATCCTTTGCCCAGTCACATGATTCCACAGCATCAGAGCTGAAGCATGAGCCAGTGTCTCAAGCTGGGAAAACTTACCTATTCAAGAACCATTCACCCAGTGCCCACTCTGCACTGTGCACCATTTTAAACATAAATGTGATGATGTGAGTGAAAAAAACTTAATGCTAATGCTAATTGTGACGTGATATGGGGAGAAGAACAGACGATGCAGCAATTCACTATCTGGGCTCACCAGTGTGGCTTGCTTCATATTTCCCAAGTCTTTGCCTGGAGATAACTAATATAAATGCCTAACACTTTCTGTGATGAAGCTTGTTATTTATATTGGGTTCACTTAAGACACAAAGATGGATAGCAGATGAACGTCTTCACTTGTCTTACTGTGAGTTATCTGATGTAGGTTTTTTAATTGGGACTAACATTTTATAAAACATATCTCATACATATAAAAGTCTGTTTAACAATTTAATTTGAGCCTGGGGTAGAAACAGGGTAGAAACTCTCCTGCCTGTGCAAGTAAGATTTTGTAATTTTCCAGTATTTTACATCATTCTGACGGGGAGACATTTCTCGTCTGTTGATCCATCCTAAATCCTCTGCAACAGTCTGGATGTTGAGGAGGTTCTTCCTGTGCTGTCCTAGGGAGGGGCAGAAGAGTAGAGTTCAGGAATTGAGAGACAGTGGCAGGGAGGGGCTGCAGAAGTCACTATGAGCACCCCAGTTGGGGGCTACCCACCCTCTTCCCAATACAGGTTGCAGGCTGCTGAGGGCCCGCAGACACCTCCGCTCCAGACTCCAGGGGCCTTGTTGCTATAAGTAAAATGTTTACTTAGAAATAGAATGCTTGTTCCTCAGTACCACAAGGAAAAATCAGCATTCAGACAAAAAAGTTTTTCTCAGCAAGACAATTCTACTTTCTGCGGAAAGGGTGCTCCTCACAGATGGAACAATGGCGAGAGCACACCTGAACAAAGGAGGGAAGCATTTTTATCCCTTACGCAGCTTGTCCCTGCTACCGTGTCCTGTCTCCATTGGCTGGAGCCAGACTGCACAATCTAAACTAAATTCGACTGGCTAATAATTTAAAACTTTCTTAAATAGGTAAAGGCAGTAGAGAACAAAGGAAAAGAGGAAATTGCTTACGAAAAGACTTAGAGAAGTAATAATATTTCTAAATAGGGAGGGGGCATAGACTGTGAGCTGGGATATGACTGTGAGCATGTCCAGCACAGATATCTTGGTTAAAGTACAAGGACATAGAATGTACTTATTCCCTTATGTCTAACAGCTACATAGGGTAGGGCTTAACAAAGAGTTATTAAGAAAAAGTAAGAAGGCTTTGAAGAAAGTTAGTCTTTAAAAGAAACTATTATTTCTAACACTTATGATTTATTCTTTAACAAGAAGGGAAACTTTGAAGAGGAACTTTTTACTTTCAACATTTGTCCATGGCTGTAGCTCCACTGTGAAACACAAAACCTGGCACATAGTAAGTGAGCAGAACACGGTTAGAATGAATTAAGGGATATGCACTACACCTAACAACCCCATGTCCCTGAGGAGGCAGGAATCTGGGCTGAGCAACAGGGTAAAGGAGTCCATGGCTCCATGCGTGAGAGGAAGTGCATGGTCAGGAAGGTTCAGCTGTGGGGTTCAGCCCCCAATAAGAGTGGCTTAAATGAAATGGGGATTTTCTTGTTATCCACACTCCAGGCATAAATTGTCCAGGGCCCTGTGTTGACCCCAGGATGTCGAGGCCCCAATTTTCCTATATGGTTGCTCTACCAGCCCTGGCTTCCCCTTCCCTACTGTGATCCAAGATGGCTTCAGGCATCCACTATCCTTGAGGGGCAAGTGGAGAGAAAGAAGAGGGCAGGCTTTAGGGGCATGACCTGGAAGTACTACACACCATTTCCTCTCTCATCCCATTGGCCAGAACAGAGTCATGTGACCACACCTTGTTGCAAGGGAGGCTGAGAATTGTAGTCTTTATTCTGGGAGCTCATGTGTCCTGCTAAATCCTGGCGACTCTATTACCACAGCACAAAAGAGGAGGAAAGCACACTGGGAGCAGCAGTCACTGTCCCGAGGCTGTGCCCAGGGGAAGTCTCAAAGCCTTGAGGGTCCTTCCAATTTCTAACTGCAAATAATTAGAGATGAACAAAGCAGAAGTCGAGGTAAATCTCAGCTAGGTCGGGTGATCACCCACAAGGTTAGGGAGAGAAAAAGAGGGAATTTCAAACAAGCTGGAATTTTAAGTTCATGAGTAATTGTTTTCCTAGAAATAATTAGATAATACAAATTTAAAAATTAAAAAGAAAAAGAAAACAGTCAGCTTCACGTGGGAAGGATGTGGAAATTACTTCTTAAAACATTTATGCTACAGCAGCCAGAAAAGCCCACCATGAATGCCTAATGATATTTTTGAGTTGCTTTTGTGCTATTGGACTCTCTTTAGCAGTTATTGCTCTTATTATTTGTCATGAGGACAAGCCATTTAATGCATTTCATAAAAATCCATGTGTCAACTGTCTTCCCTTTGCAATGTGAATGCAAACACAGCAATTTCCCAAACAACTATTTCCTTCCCTGGTCTCTGATATCACTCAGGAAGCTCACCTTGGGGCAGGCAGGGTGCTCTGTCCCTCTGCCCGTGGAGCTCCAGTCAGTAGACATGGGCAATACTGCTGCTCCATGGGCATACAAGGCCTAGACTCCACATGGTAAAATTGCCAATTGAAAAGAGAATTGGAATGCACAGCCATTCTGACTCTTGTCTTGCTGAGACATTAAAAATGAACACCCCCCCCCCATATCTGTATGCACAGAAGACAATACCACCAGCTGTGTGAG
>NW_022317230.1:0-1532 GCF_002776525.5 Piliocolobus tephrosceles
CGTCAGGACTTCCAGATAGCATCAAGTGAACTTTTCCAGGTCACTGCATCCAACCAGTGAGACTTGCTGCTTATTGGCCAACTCCTCTTCCTCTCTTCCTTACTCCTAACTAGTGAGTTAGAGAGATTCATTTGGGACTGGTCTGTATTCAAGCCTTTCTTCTCTGGCAGTACTTGTCTCAGTGATTGGCTTTCTATGTGGTGAGTAGCTGGACCTAACCAAACCCCTGGTGCTTGGCAACACATCCCTGAAGATGCAGGAATCTGGGCTGAGGGACAAGGGAAGGGGAGTCCATGGCTCCAGTGCGGGAACAGGTGCATCTGTCAGGAGGGTTCCGCTGCAGGAACAGGGACCCCCATATAAGAGTGGCTTAAATAAAATGGGGATTATCATGTTATAGATACTCCAAGAATAAGCTGTCCAGGGTCCTGTGGTGACCCCAGGGTGTCAAGGTCTCAAGTTTTCTCCACCAGCCCTTGATGCCCCTTTACCCTTCTGTGATCCAAGATGGCTCCAGACATCCACTTCCCTCCAGGGGCAAGGGGAGAGGAAGAAGAGGGCAGGCTTTAGGGGCATGACCCGGAGGTGCTACACACAATTTTCTCTCTCATCCCATTAGCCATAACATGGTCATGTGACCACACCTTCCTGCAAGGGAGCATGGGAATTGTAGTCTTTATTCTGGGAATTCACGTGTCCTGCTAAATCCTGGAACTCTGTTGCCATAGCACAAAAAGGAGGAAAGCACATTGCGGGGCCATAGTCACTGCCCCAAGGTTGTACCCAGGAGGAGTCTCAAAGCCTTGAAGGCCCTTCCCATTTATAAACGTAAATAATTAGAGTTGAACAAGGCAGAACTTAAGAGAGAAATCTCAGCTGGGTCGGGTGATCACCCACAAGATTAGGGAAAGAAAAAGGGGATATCAAGCAAGCTAGAATTTTAAGTTCATGAGGTTTGTTTTCCTAGAAGTAATTAGATGATACAAATTTAAAAGTTAAAAAGAAATAGACAACAGCCAGCTCCACGTGGGAAGGACGTGGAAATTGCTTTTTGAAACATTTATGCTACCTCAGCCAGAAGACCCGCCATGAATGCCTCATTATATTTTTAAGTTGCTTTTGTGCTGTTGGACTCTCTTTAGCAGCTATTGTTCTTATTATTTGTCACGATGACAAGTCATTTAATTCATTTCATAAGATCTGTGTGTCAGCTGTCTTCCCTTTGCAATGTGAATTCAAATACAGCAATCTCTCTAACAGCTGTTTCCTTCCCTGGTCTCCGATACCACTCAGGAAGCTCACCTTGGGACGGGTAGGGTGCTCTGTCCCTCTGCCCGTGGAGCTCCAGTCAGCAGGCGTGGGCAATACCGCTGCTCCATGGGCACACCAGGCCCAGAATCTACACGGGAACATTGCCATCTGAAAGGAGAACTGGAACACACAGCCAGTCTGACTCGTGTCTTGTTGAGACATTAAAAATGAACACCCCCCATATCTGTATGCACAGAAGACAATACCACCAGCTGTGTGAG
>NW_022317231.1:0-8035 GCF_002776525.5 Piliocolobus tephrosceles
CTCACACAGCTGGTGGTATTGTCTTCTGTGCATACAGATATGGGGGGGGGGTGTTCATTTTTAATGTCTCAGCAAGACAAGAGTCAGAATGGCTGTGCATTCCAATTCTCTTTTCAATTGGCAATTTTACCATGTGGAGTCTAGGCCTTGTATGCCCATGGAGCAGCAGTATTGCCCATGTCTACTGACTGGAGCTCCACGGGCAGAGGGACAGAGCACCCTGCCTGCCCCAAGGTGAGCTTCCTGAGTGATATCAGAGACCAGGGAAGGAAATAGTTGTTTGGGAAATTGCTGTGTTTGCATTCACATTGCAAAGGGAAGACAGTTGACACATGGATTTTTATGAAATGCATTAAATGGCTTGTCCTCATGACAAATAATAAGAGCAATAACTGCTAAAGAGAGTCCAATAGCACAAAAGCAACTCAAAAATATCATTAGGCATTCATGGTGGGCTTTTCTGGCTGCTGTAGCATAAATGTTTTAAGAAGTAATTTCCACATCCTTCCCACGTGAAGCTGACTGTTTTCTTTTTCTTTTTAATTTTTAAATTTGTATTATCTAATTATTTCTAGGAAAACAATTACTCATGAACTTAAAATTCCAGCTTGTTTGAAATTCCCTCTTTTTCTCTCCCTAACCTTGTGGGTGATCACCCGACCTAGCTGAGATTTACCTCGACTTCTGCTTTGTTCATCTCTAATTATTTGCAGTTAGAAATTGGAAGGACCCTCAAGGCTTTGAGACTTCCCCTGGGCACAGCCTCGGGACAGTGACTGCTGCTCCCAGTGTGCTTTCCTCCTCTTTTGTGCTGTGGTAATAGAGTCGCCAGGATTTAGCAGGACACATGAGCTCCCAGAATAAAGACTACAATTCTCAGCCTCCCTTGCAACAAGGTGTGGTCACATGACTCTGTTCTGGCCAATGGGATGAGAGAGGAAATGGTGTGTAGTACTTCCAGGTCATGCCCCTAAAGCCTGCCCTCTTCTTTCTCTCCACTTGCCCCTCAAGGATAGTGGATGCCTGAAGCCATCTTGGATCACAGTAGGGAAGGGGAAGCCAGGGCTGGTAGAGCAACCATATAGGAAAATTGGGGCCTCGACATCCTGGGGTCAACACAGGGCCCTGGACAATTTATGCCTGGAGTGTGGATAACAAGAAAATCCCCATTTCATTTAAGCCACTCTTATTGGGGGCTGAACCCCACAGCTGAACCTTCCTGACCATGCACTTCCTCTCACGCATGGAGCCATGGACTCCTTTACCCTGTTGCTCAGCCCAGATTCCTGCCTCCTCAGGGACATGGGGTTGTTAGGTGTAGTGCATATCCCTTAATTCATTCTAACCGTGTTCTGCTCACTTACTATGTGCCAGGTTTTGTGTTTCACAGTGGAGCTACAGCCATGGACAAATGTTGAAAGTAAAAAGTTCCTCTTCAAAGTTTCCCTTCTTGTTAAAGAATAAATCATAAGTGTTAGAAATAATAGTTTCTTTTAAAGACTAACTTTCTTCAAAGCCTTCTTACTTTTTCTTAATAACTCTTTGTTAAGCCCTACCCTATGTAGCTGTTAGACATAAGGGAATAAGTACATTCTATGTCCTTGTACTTTAACCAAGATATCTGTGCTGGACATGCTCACAGTCATATCCCAGCTCACAGTCTATGCCCCCTCCCTATTTAGAAATATTATTACTTCTCTAAGTCTTTTCGTAAGCAATTTCCTCTTTTCCTTTGTTCTCTACTGCCTTTACCTATTTAAGAAAGTTTTAAATTATTAGCCAGTCGAATTTAGTTTAGATTGTGCAGTCTGGCTCCAGCCAATGGAGACAGGACACGGTAGCAGGGACAAGCTGCGTAAGGGATAAAAATGCTTCCCTCCTTTGTTCAGGTGTGCTCTCGCCATTGTTCCATCTGTGAGGAGCACCCTTTCCGCAGAAAGTAGAATTGTCTTGCTGAGAAAAACTTTTTTGTCTGAATGCTGATTTTTCCTTGTGGTACTGAGGAACAAGCATTCTATTTCTAAGTAAACATTTTACTTATAGCAACAAGGCCCCTGGAGTCTGGAGCGGAGGTGTCTGCGGGCCCTCAGCAGCCTGCAACCTGTATTGGGAAGAGGGTGGGTAGCCCCCAACTGGGGTGCTCATAGTGACTTCTGCAGCCCCTCCCTGCCACTGTCTCTCAATTCCTGAACTCTACTCTTCTGCCCCTCCCTAGGACAGCACAGGAAGAACCTCCTCAACATCCAGACTGTTGCAGAGGATTTAGGATGGATCAACAGACGAGAAATGTCTCCCCGTCAGAATGATGTAAAATACTGGAAAATTACAAAATCTTACTTGCACAGGCAGGAGAGTTTCTACCCTGTTTCTACCCCAGGCTCAAATTAAATTGTTAAACAGACTTTTATATGTATGAGATATGTTTTATAAAATGTTAGTCCCAATTAAAAAACCTACATCAGATAACTCACAGTAAGACAAGTGAAGACGTTCATCTGCTATCCATCTTTGTGTCTTAAGTGAACCCAATATAAATAACAAGCTTCATCACAGAAAGTGTTAGGCATTTATATTAGTTATCTCCAGGCAAAGACTTGGGAAATATGAAGCAAGCCACACTGGTGAGCCCAGATAGTGAATTGCTGCATCGTCTGTTCTTCTCCCCATATCACGTCACAATTAGCATTAGCATTAAGTTTTTTTCACTCACATCATCACATTTATGTTTAAAATGGTGCACAGTGCAGAGTGGGCACTGGGTGAATGGTTCTTGAATAGGTAAGTTTTCCCAGCTTGAGACACTGGCTCATGCTTCAGCTCTGATGCTGTGGAATCATGTGACTGGGCAAAGGATGCCACTTCTCTCAACCTTAGTATTTCTATTTATAAAATTAAGGGGGAAAATGTGAAGAATAAAATGATTCCAGCATGTGGCAGAGTCTATTGGTTATACCTCAATGACCATTCCTTGCATCTTCTGTCGTCTAAAATATTTAGCTAGGTACGTTACTATTTAGAACACAAGCTACGTTCTCCAGTGTTCTGTTTAGCTATGTGTTGTGAAGCAACCAGTTTCTGACTAATAAGTCATGAAGGAAAAACGGCACCCTTAACAAAAAGTGTTATGTGTGGTTTCCACTGAGGTTGTAAAATGCTATAAAAAACATCATTCCTATACTGACGAGGAAAACCTAGGTAATCTACAAAATCATACTGGATTTCCTTAAAGCCATTAGAGAGCTGGTGCCTCCAAGGAGAGAAGGGGAGGGAGCAACCGGCTTAACTTGGGCAGGGAGTGGGGGCAACACAAGGCTTCTATAAATGCTGTTAGGAAGATTACTTCCAAAATGTTTAGCAAGTTTCTACAGTCTGTATATGTATGTTGTATCCAGTGAGTATAGAATCCTAGTAGGCACAGATACGTGGGCAGTGTGCAACCATTTTCAGAGGTTTCTCCGTGGAGCTTGCTATATACTCAAAAGAAATATTGGAGCTAGAATGAGAGTGGAGAAAGCTCCCTTCTGTGGCACCAGCCTGGGTGTAGGGTACAGTTGTCACTGTAGAAAATGGATAGAGCCTTCCTAGATCTTTCTCTCCAATCTCACCCATGGAGCAAAAATCTTAAACAACTGAGGGCGTTGGGGATGGGACAACACGTCATGCTGCCTCCAGGCCGTAGACAGAGACCCACTGTGACTAGACAAAGGGAACAGAGAAACACCCTCCCGGGACAGCCAAAAATACCCTAGGCCCAGACTGTAAGAGATGCTTTCTGTTGAGGGAGGGCTGGAAACTCCCACACAAGAAACACCAAAACAACAAGACAGAGTTTGGATGCGGCTGGAGGGGGAGCAGGAGCACCAGGTGAGCCTCTCCCCTAAGTCTCAGTGACACAGAGCCTACCTAATACTTGTGCTAACCCAGGACAACAGAGAATGTCCCAGCCCTCGTCATGAGGTTAGCAGGCATTGACAAGTCAAAACAGAACCCATGGGAGAGGGGTAAGCTGGTATAGAGAGACCCTGTCTGAGGCACAGCCTCATAAATACAGCCTAAAGCAGAGCGTGAAGCAAGAACATTGAGAAAAATTCTCCATTGACTCAATCCCTACTGTAGACACAGGTGACACTAGCAGAATTTGAAGCTTTATGGTACACTGAGAGTAACCACAGAATAGAGACATTTAAACACAGCTCACTGTCTAGAATCATTTACCTCCCATCCCAAATAAAGGCCTAGTTAAAGAAGAGGCATATGCCCAATTCAGATACAAGCACTGTTACCTCAATTTCTATTATCTATCCCATGTCTAACTTTTTTTTTAATGAAACAGTCTCACTCTGACACCTGGACTGGACTGCAATGGCATGATCTCAGCTCACTGCAGCCTCTGCCTCCCAGGCTCAAACAATTCTTCCACCTCGGTCTTCAAGTAGCTGGGACCACAGGCACACACCACCATGCCCAGCTAGTTTTTTGTGTTTTTGGTGGTGACAAAATTGTGCTGTGTTGCCCAGGCTGGTCTCAAACTCCTGAGTTCAACCAATAAGCTTGCTTCAGCCTCCCAAAGTGCTGGGATTACAGGCATGAGCCACTGTGCCTGGTCTTCATGTCTAACTTCCAACCAAAGATTACAAAACACAAGAAAAGGCAAGAAAAAACTCCAATGTCAAGAAACAACATGATAAACCCAGACTCAGATATCACACATGGTGAAACTCTAAGTCAGTGAATGTAAAATAATTTTGGTTAATGTATTAAAGGCTTCAATGGAAAATATGAAGAATATGAATGAATATAGCAAATTTCAGCAGAGAGATGGAAATGACCACAGAGGATGAAATGCTCATGCGAGAGAAAAATCTCAGCAAAGGAGCTGCAGAATGCTTTCCCCAGACCGTCGTCTGACACACAGGTAAGGAGACAAGAATAAGCAATTGTGGAGATAGGTCAGTAGATAGGAGAGAGGTCAGTAGATAGGAGATAGGTCAGTAGATAGGAGAGAGGTCAGTAGACCTGTCTCCAGGGGAAACAGCTATACCTGAAAGAGGGGGGACAAGTTTTTACATCTTCGTTTCTCCAAGTAAGTTCTCAGCACACTCTAAAATGAGAAATGTTCTGTCCTATTTTGGACTGTGCTAGAGAGAACTGAGGATTTGATTTAAGGTAATTAGGGATGGACCAGGAAGGAAACATCCCATGGTGAAAAGTGGGCGTGTGTCTTTGATCTAAATACTGGCTCTGCCGCTTGCTAGCTGCAGGCATCGGGCCTGGTTTTCTTTGTCTGAAAAAGGAAAAAGATCATAGTATAAATCTCACTGGGATGTGAGAATTAAAAGACAGATCACAATTGTCCCTCATACAGTTTTTGGCACATAGTAGATGCCCAAGATATGGTGGCTATTCTTTTTCAGCAGGGATTTCTCCTGTCTCCTTTTGTTTCAAATTTGACAAAACTTTGTAAATAACCAGGAGCCACAATCGAAATATTCTAGAGAAACTCTGTCTCCTGAGGTAAGAAAGAAATATAGAAAGCCAATGAAATGTTTGGAATTATAATAATGACAATAATGACAGTTAGCATTTACTGAGTACTTGCTGTGTTCCAGCCAGGCTTGGTGCTAACCTCTGTGTATTTAGTAACTCATCCATCGGCTCAGTGTGACATGTCCTACAATCATTCCTAGAGGAGGAAACTGACGGTAACAGAGATGAAAAGACTTTTTTTTTTGAGATGGATTCTCTGTCACCCAGGCTGGAGTACAGTGGCATGATCTCGGCTCACTGCAACCTCCGCCTCCTGGGTTCATGCCATTCTCCTGCTTCAGCCTCCTGAATAGCTGGGATTATAGGCACCTGCCACCATGCTGGGCTAATTTCCATATTTTTACTACAGACGAGATTTCACCATGTTGGCCGGGCTGGTCTTGAACTCCTGACCTCAGGTGATCAGCCCAGCTCAGCCTCCCAAAGTGCTGGGATTATAGGCATGAAACTCTGTGCCTGACGAAAAGATTTTATCAAGGCCACACATCCAGGGAAAGGAGAGCCAGGGCTCCACCACTGCTGCCTGACCAGGCTCTGCCCAGCTACCCATGAAGTGATAACCTCTCCTAGGGAAACGCAAGTTGACTTAAAGAGCCATCCAGGGAGGCTGAGGTGGAAGTACACACGCAGCAGGGTGGAGCTACAGCAGGTGCAGGGCTCTCAGGACCCACAGTAGGGCTGAAACAGAAGAGAGAAAAAGTGTCCTCCAGTATTGACAATGGTAAGGAACACCTCAAGGTGACATGTCTTTCTATGACAGCCTTCCTTGAAAGAAGAAATTCCTGTCTAGAAAACATAATAAAAAGAGGATTAAAGGTAAGTTGAGGGAAACGTTGCATTTTGATGTTTACTGATAAACAACCTTTTGTGGGGCTGACACAGCAGCAAGGCCCAGGATTATACACGCAGACAGTTTATGAGCACCTCTTTCCATCCAGAATCCTCAAAAGTGTATAATTCAAATTCAGTGACTTAACGGATGGTGAATAAATACAGACCTAGAACTCAGAGCCCAGTGGAAGCCTGCTAAGAACGGGAGAGATGCAGAGGAAATTGTTTTGCTTTTCATCAGCTCCCGTCGTGACTTGTTTTTTTTTTTTCAGACAGAGTCTCACTCTGTCACCCAGGCTGGAGTGCAGTGGCACAATCTCGGCTCACTGGAACCTCCGCCTCCTGGGCTCAAGCAGTTCTCCAGCCTCAACCTCCCAAGTAGCTGGGATTTACAGGCATGCGCCCTGCACCTGGCTAATTTTTGTATTTTTAGTAGAGACAGGGTCTCACCATGTTGCCCAGGTTGGTCTTGAACTCCTTATCTCAGGTGATCCAACCCCCTCGACATCTCAAAGTGCTGGGATTACAGGTGTGAGCCACCGTGCCTGGCCTCCCATTGTGACTTCCGACGTATGGGTCCTACACCTGACGTGCTTGGCGAGGATTACTCCCTGAGGAAAACAGGTCTTCCGCTTGGGTGTGAGCCCTGGGACACTTCAGGGCCCTATGACCCCACAGCCTCGGGGGCTGGTGGTGTCAGCAAAAACAAACATATTGTTCTCATGGGAAGCTTTGGTGGACCAAACGCAATCATCAGAACCATCTCCAAAATCATCCTTGAGGCTCATGTCTTCTTGCTGCTTTTCCACTGGAATTCAAACTTTTAAAGCACAGGAATAAATTGTGGACAGAGAATTCCTTTTTTATAAGTCCTGAGAGCATAGCAAGGCACATCTTCTGGAGATGTAACAGTGCATAGCCGCAGCAGCTCTATGGGCAAAGAACCCTCAGACCCTGCAGCAAAGGACACTGTGCTCTGCCTGGATTCCCTGGGCACCTGGGTGAGCCGCCCACCCTTGGTCTCCCCGCAGAGTGGGTCTCACACCAGCACCCATCCCTGTCCAGGCACAGATTGTGTGTGAGGGACGCCCAGACATCCTGGCCAGCATCAGTGTCAGGGACAGCCCTGGTGGTCCTCAGTGAGGAGCCCAGAGGGGCAGAAGGTGGTGAGAGAGAAGGAGAAGAGCAGCAGGATGCGGTGGTGGGGACTGGGTGAATTCTCAGATCTGCCATTGACACAGCCATGCATCACGGGGCCTCGGATGCCTCCGTCCATGCTGCCATTTCCACTGGCCTTTCCCACAGGAGAGCCTGGGAGCCCGTGTGACTGTGAGAAGGGGTTGTGTCTGGTGGATTGAACTCAGAGCACGCTGGGGAAGCTGCACCCTTGTCTTCTTTCCCCTGCAGCCAGGACATTTTCTGAGGCCTCTGAGGCTGCTGGCCAGGCCCGGAGTTTTCTGCAGGGCAGGGCAGAGAGTGTCTGGCTCAGGTGAGAAAGGGGCTGTCAGGCAGGGGGCCAGCAGTCCTGAGTCTGGAGACGGGAATTCAGAAGCCCACCTGCTGCTCGGCTCAGAGCTGAGAGGAGAAACAGAGGAGGAACAGTGGCCTCCCCCAACCCAGCTCATGCAGAAATGCATTGGAATGTCGGGAAACTGTG
>NW_022317233.1:0-1532 GCF_002776525.5 Piliocolobus tephrosceles
CTCACACAGCTGGTGGTATTGTCTTCTGTGCATACAGATATGGGGGGTGTTCATTTTTAATGTCTCAACAAGACACGAGTCAGACTGGCTGTGTGTTCCAGTTCTCCTTTCAGATGGCAATGTTCCCGTGTAGATTCTGGGCCTGGTGTGCCCATGGAGCAGCGGTATTGCCCACGCCTGCTGACTGGAGCTCCACGGGCAGAGGGACAGAGCACCCTACCCGTCCCAAGGTGAGCTTCCTGAGTGGTATCGGAGACCAGGGAAGGAAACAGCTGTTAGAGAGATTGCTGTATTTGAATTCACATTGCAAAGGGAAGACAGCTGACACACAGATCTTATGAAATGAATTAAATGACTTGTCATCGTGACAAATAATAAGAACAATAGCTGCTAAAGAGAGTCCAACAGCACAAAAGCAACTTAAAAATATAATGAGGCATTCATGGCGGGTCTTCTGGCTGAGGTAGCATAAATGTTTCAAAAAGCAATTTCCACGTCCTTCCCACGTGGAGCTGGCTGTTGTCTATTTCTTTTTAACTTTTAAATTTGTATCATCTAATTACTTCTAGGAAAACAAACCTCATGAACTTAAAATTCTAGCTTGCTTGATATCCCCTTTTTCTTTCCCTAATCTTGTGGGTGATCACCCGACCCAGCTGAGATTTCTCTCTTAAGTTCTGCCTTGTTCAACTCTAATTATTTACGTTTATAAATGGGAAGGGCCTTCAAGGCTTTGAGACTCCTCCTGGGTACAACCTTGGGGCAGTGACTATGGCCCCGCAATGTGCTTTCCTCCTTTTTGTGCTATGGCAACAGAGTTCCAGGATTTAGCAGGACACGTGAATTCCCAGAATAAAGACTACAATTCCCATGCTCCCTTGCAGGAAGGTGTGGTCACATGACCATGTTATGGCTAATGGGATGAGAGAGAAAATTGTGTGTAGCACCTCCGGGTCATGCCCCTAAAGCCTGCCCTCTTCTTCCTCTCCCCTTGCCCCTGGAGGGAAGTGGATGTCTGGAGCCATCTTGGATCACAGAAGGGTAAAGGGGCATCAAGGGCTGGTGGAGAAAACTTGAGACCTTGACACCCTGGGGTCACCACAGGACCCTGGACAGCTTATTCTTGGAGTATCTATAACATGATAATCCCCATTTTATTTAAGCCACTCTTATATGGGGGTCCCTGTTCCTGCAGCGGAACCCTCCTGACAGATGCACCTGTTCCCGCACTGGAGCCATGGACTCCCCTTCCCTTGTCCCTCAGCCCAGATTCCTGCATCTTCAGGGATGTGTTGCCAAGCACCAGGGGTTTGGTTAGGTCCAGCTACTCACCACATAGAAAGCCAATCACTGAGACAAGTACTGCCAGAGAAGAAAGGCTTGAATACAGACCAGTCCCAAATGAATCTCTCTAACTCACTAGTTAGGAGTAAGGAAGAGAGGAAGAGGAGTTGGCCAATAAGCAGCAAGTCTCACTGGTTGGATGCAGTGACCTGGAAAAGTTCACTTGATGCTATCTGGAAGTCCTGACG
>NW_022317234.1:0-7939 GCF_002776525.5 Piliocolobus tephrosceles
TAGAAAGACTGCTTCTGAGAAACCGCTTTGTGATGTGTTAATTCATCACACATACTACATGATTCTTTTCATTTAGCAGTTTGGTAGCTTGGGGAGTCTGAGATGGGATATTTCGAATCACATTGAATCCTATCTTGACAAAGGAAATAAAATCAGATAAAAACTAGAAAGAAGCATTCTGAGAAAGATCTTAGTGATGGTGGAATTCCTCTCAAATAGTTAGATCTTTCTTTTCATGGAGCCGTTTGCTAACACTCTTTTCATGGAAACTACAAAGGGATATTAGGGAGTGCATTGAGGTCTATTTTGAAAAATTAAATATCCTCAGATAAAAACTAGAAAGAAAATTTCTGAGAAACTGCTTTGTGGTGTGTTAATTCATCTCACCGTGTTACACTGTTCTTTTCACAGAGTAATTTGCTAACACTGTTTTCATGGAATCTGCAAAGGAATATCTGGGAGCACATCGAGATATGTAGCAAAAGAGGGAATATCCTGACGTAAAAACTAGGAAGAAGCTTTCTGAGAAACTGCTTGTGATGTATGAATTCAACTCACAGGTTTACAAAGTTCTTTTTTGAGAAGTTTGCTAACACAGTTTTCGTGGAAACTTTAATGTTATATTTCAGCACGCATTGAGGTTTAAGGTGACAAAGGAAACATCCTCATATAAAAACTAGAAAGATGCTTTCTGAGGAAATGCTTTTAGATGTGCAATTCTTGTCACAGAGTTACCGGTTTCTTTTCATGGAACAGTTTGTTAACACTGTTTTTGCCATTCTGAGAAGGGATATTTTGGATTGCTGGAAGCCTACGATAACAAAGCAAATATCCTCAGATAAAAAGTAGAAAGAAGCTTTCTGAGAAAGTTCTTTCTGATGTGTGAATTCATCTCACAGAGTTACACCATTCTTTTCATGGAGCAGTTATCTAAAACTTTTTTTGTGGAATCTGCTAAGGAATATTTCGGAGCACAATGAGGCCTACAGTGAAAAAGGGCATATCCTCAGATAAAAACTAGAAAGAAGCTTTCTGAAAAACTACTTTGTGATGTGTGAATTTATCACACTGAGTTACACTGCTCTTTTCATTGAACAGTTTGCTAATGCTGTTTTCTTGGAATCTGCAAAGGGATATTATGGAGTGCATTGAATCTAATGGTGACAAACGAAATATCCTCAGACAAAAACTAGAAAGTAGCTTTCTGAGAAACTGCTTTCTGATTTGTGAATTCATCTCACAGAGTTACATGATTCTTTTAATATATCAGTTTGTTAGAACCATTTTTGTGGAATCTGAGAAGGGATATTTGGTGTAACATTGAAGCCGATGGTGAAAAGGAAATAGTCTCAAAGGAAAACTAGAAAGAAGCTTTCTGAAAAAAATTCTTTGTGATATGTGAACTCATCTCACATAGTTACACCTTCCTTTCCATGGAGCAGTTTGTAAACACTGTTTTTGTGGAATCTGCAAAGGGAAATTTTGAAGCGCACTGAGGCCTGTGGTGAAAAAGATCTTGTCAGATAAAAACTAGAAGGAAGCTTTCTGAGAAACTTCTTTGCTATGTGTGAATTTATCTCAAAGAGTTACACCTTTCTTTAGATGGAGCAGATTGCTAACACTGTTTTCATGTAATATGCAAGGGGATATTTGGGGTTGCATTGAAGCCTATGGTGAAAAACTAATTATCCTCAGATATACACTAGAAAGAAGCTTTCTTAGAAACTACTTTGTGATGTGTGAATTCATCTGAGAGAGTTACACTGTTCTTTACATTGAACAGTTTGCTAACACTGTTTTCGTGGAATCTGCAAAGGGATATTTGGGAGCACATTGAGGCCTATAGTGAAAAAGGAAATATCCTCAGATAAAAATTAGGAAAAGCTGTCTGATAAACTGCTTTGTGATGTGTTAATTCACTTCACAGAGTTGCATGATTCTTTTCATGGAGCAGTTTGGTAAAACTGTTTATCGGGAATCTGAGAAGCGATATTTCGGACCACAGTGAGGTCTATGCTGACA
This sequence comes from Piliocolobus tephrosceles, assembly GCF_002776525.5. Classification (NCBI taxonomy): domain Eukaryota; kingdom Metazoa; phylum Chordata; class Mammalia; order Primates; family Cercopithecidae; genus Piliocolobus; species Piliocolobus tephrosceles. The sequence continues at coordinate 2,023 of NW_022317234.1, forward strand.
AAGAAAATACCCTAGGATGAAAACTAGAAAGAAGTGTTCTGAGGAAGCTCTTTGTGATTAGTGAATTCATGTAAGAGAGTTGCACATCCTTTTCATGGAGCCGTTTGCTAACACTGCTTGTATGGTATCTGCAAAGGGATATTTGGGAGCACATTGAGGCCTATGGTGAAAAACTAAATATCCGCAGTTAAAAATTGTAAAGAAGTTTTCTGATGAACTGTTTTGTGATGTGTGAATTCATCCCACAATGTAACATTGTTATTTTCACTGAGCAGTGTGCTAACACTGTTTACATGGAATCTGCAAAGGGATATTTGGGAGTGCATTGAGGCATATAATGAAAAGGGAAATATCCTCAGATAAAAGCTAGAAAGAAAGTTTCTGAGCAACTGTTTGTGTAGTGAGAATTCATCTCACAGAGTAACACTGTTATTTTCATTGAGCAGTTTGCTAACACCATCTTCTTGAAATCTGCAATGGGATATTTCAGAGTGCATTGAAGCTTATGGTGACAAAGGAAATATCCTCAGACAAAAACTAGAAAGAAGCTTTCTGAGAAACCTCTTTGTGGTGTGTTAATTCAACTCACAGAGTTCAAGGTTCTTTACATCAAGCAGTTTGGTAGTACTGTTTTTTTTTTTTTTTCAATAGTGAAGGGATATTTTGGATTGCATTGAAGCCTATGTTTACTAAGGAAATATCCTCAGCTAGAAACTGGAAAGAATCTTTCGGAGAAACTTCCTTGTGATGTGTGAATTCATCTCACTGTGTTACACCTTTATTTTCATGGAACAGTTTGGTAGTACTCTTTTTGGGGAATCTGAGAAGGGATATTTTGAACTGAATTTAAGTGTATGGTGACAAGGGAAGTATCCTCAGATAAAAACTTGAAAGAAACTTTCTGAGAAACTGCTTTGTGAATTGTGAATTCATCTCACACAGTTAAAATTTTCTTTTCGTTGAGAAGTTTGCTAACACTGTTTTTGTGGAACCCACAAAGGGATATTTTGGAGTACATTGAGGCCTATGGTGAAAAAGGAAATACCCTAAGATAAAAACTAGAAAGAAGCTTTCTGAGAAAATTCTTTGTGATGTGAGAATTCATCTCAGAGTGTTACACTTTTTTCATGGAGCAGTTTGCTAACACTGTTTTTGTGGAATCTGCAACGGGATATTCTGGAGCACTCATCTTACAGTGTTACACCGTCCTTTTCATTAAGCAGTTTGATAGCACTGTTTTCGTGGAATCTGCAATAGGGTATTTATGAGCACATTGAAGCCTATTATGACAAAGGATATATCCTCAGATAAAAACTAGAAAGAAGCTTATCTCGTTCTTTTCATTGAGAAATTTGCTAACACTTTTTTCGTTTAGGTTGCAATGGAATGTTCGGGAGTGCATTGAACAATATGGTGAAAAATGAAATATCCTCATGTAAAAACTAGAAAGAAGCTTTCTAAGAAAATGTTTTGTGATGTGTGAATTCATCTCACAGAGTTACACTGTTCTTTGCATTGAGCAGTTTGATTACACTGTTTTGTTTTAATCTACAATCTGATATTTCTGAGCATACTGAAGCTTTTGGTGACAAAGTAAATATCTTTACATAAAAAACTAGAAAGAAGCTTTCTGAAAAGTCACATTCTGATGTGTTAATTCATCTCAAAATTTACATGATTCTTTTCATGAAACAGTTTGGTAGCAGTGCTTTTAGTGCATCCGAGAAGGGATGTTTTGGATTACACTGAAACCTGTGGTGAGAAGGAGGTATCCTCAGATAAAAAGTAGACATACGCTTTCTGCAAAAGTTCTTTGTGATGTCTGAATTCATCTCACAGAGTTACACCTTTCTTTTCACGGAGCAAATTGCAAGCACTGTTTTCTTGGAATCTGCAAATTTGTATTTCTGACGTGCTGAGGCCTATGGTGAATAAAGAAATATTCTCAGATAGAAACTAGAAAGAAGCATTGGGAGAAACTGCTTTGCAATGTGTGAATTCATCTCACAGAAGTACACTGTTCTTTTCATTTACCAGTTTGCTAACACTCTTTTCTGGGATTCTGCAATGGCATATTTCCGAGTGCATTGAAGTTTATGGTGAGAAAGGAAATATCCTCATATAAAAACCAGAAAGAAACATATTGAGAAACTGCTTACTGATGTGTTAACTCATCTCACAGTGTTACATGATTCTTTTCATGGATCTGTTTCATAGCACTGTCTTTGGGGAATCTGAGAAGGGATACTTATTCTCATTGAAGCCTATGGTGACAAGGGAAATATCCTCAGATAAAAACTAGAAGGAAGCTTTCTGAGAAAGAAGGTTTCTGTGAATTCATCTCACAGAGTTACACTGTTGTTTTCATTGAGCAGTTTGATAACACTATTTTCGTGAAATCTGCAATAGGATATTTGGGAGCACATTGAAGCCTATGGTAACAAATTAAATATCCTTGGCCTATAACCAAAAAAGAAGCTTTCTGAGAAACTACTTTGTGTTGTGAGAATTCATCTCACAGATTTACACATTTCTTTTCTTGAAGCAGTTTGCTAACACTATTTTCATGGAATCTGCAGAGGGCTGTTCAAGAGCACATTGAGGCAAACAAAGAAAAAGGAAATATCCTCAGAAAAAAAAAAAAAAAACTAGAAAGAAACTTTCTGAGATGTTGCTTTGTGATGTGTTAATTCATCTCAGAGAGTTACATGATTCTTTTCATGGAGCAGTTTGGTAGTACTGTTCTTGGGGAATCTGAGAAGGGATATTTTGCATTGCATTGAAGCCTGGGGTGACAAAGGAACTATTCTCAGATAAAATGTAGAAAGAAACTTTCTGAGAGTCTTCTTTGTGATGTGTGAATTCATCTCACAGAGTTATACCGTTCTTTCATTGAGAAGTTTAAACTGCTCTTTTCATGGAGCAGTTTATAAACACTGTTTTCGTGGGTCTACAAAGAGATATATGGGAGTGCATTGAGACCTATGGTGTAAAAGAAAACATCCTAAGATAAAAACTGGAAAGAAGCTATCTGAGAAACTACTTGCGATGGGTGAACTCATCTCACAGAGATATACTGATATTTTCATTTACCTGTTTGAAAACACTGTTTTCGTGGAAACTGCAATAGAATATTTGGGAGTGCATTGAAGCCTACAGTGACAAAGTGTATGTCTTCAGACAAAAAGCAGAAAGAAGCTTTCTGAGAAACTGCTTTGTGATTTGTGACTTCACCTCACAAAGTTACAGGATGCTTTCCATGGAGGAGTTTGGTTGCACTGTTTTTGGGGAATCTGAGAAGGGATATTTTGGATGGCGATGAAACTTATGACAACAAGGGAAATATCCTCTGATAAAAACTAGAACCAAGCATTCTGATAAACTGCTTTTTGGTGTGTTGATTCATCTCAGAGTTACATGATACTGTTCATGGATTGGTTTGGTAGCACTGTTTTTGAGGAATCTGAAGAAGGATATTTTGGATCGCATTGAAGCCAATGGTGACAAAAGAGACATCCTTAGATAAAAATTAGAAAGAAACTTTCTGAGAAAGTTCTTTGTGATGTGTGAATTTATGTCACAGAGTTACACCTTTCTTTGCATGGAGTAATTTGCAAACACTGTTTTTGTGGAAGCTGGAATGGGACATTTCAAAGCACAAGGATACCTAGATAGAAAAAGGAAATATCCACAGATAAAAACTAAAAAGAAGCTTTCTAAGACACTTCTTTGAGATGCGTGAATTCATCTCACAGAGTTATACCATTCTTCTCATGTTCTCAGAAAAAAACTACAAAGAAGCTTTCTGAGAAACTCCTTCATGATGTGTGGGTTCATTTGACAGATTTACACTCTTCCTTACATTGAGCAGTTTGCTAACACAGTTTTCTTGGAACCTTCAATGGGATATTTTGGAATGTATTAAAGCTTATGGTGACAACGGAAAAATCCTCATATAAAAAGCAGACACAAGTATTCTGAGAAACCCGTTCATGATTTTTAAGTTCATCTCACAGAGTAACACGATTATTTTCATGGATCAATTTGGTAATACTGTTTTTGGAGAATTTGAGAAGGGATATATTGGATCTCATTGATGTCTATGTTGAGAAAGAAAATATCCTCAGAGAAAAACAAGAAAGAGAATTTTTGAGAAAGTTCTTTCTGATGTGTGAATTCACCTCTCAGAGATACATCTTTCTTATCATTGAGCCGTTTGCTAACACTGATTTCATGAAATCTGCAAAGGGATATTTTGGAGAGCTTTGAGGCTGATGGTGAAAAAAAGAATATCCTCAGATAAAAACTATAAAGAAGCTTTCTAAGAAACTGCTTTGTGATGTGTGAAATCATCTCACAGAGATACACAGATCTTCTCATTGAGCAGTTTTCTAAAAGTGTTTTCGTAGAATCTGCAGGGGATATTTGGGAGTGAATTGTGGTCTATCTTGAAAAAGTAAGTATCCACTGATAAAAACTAGAAAGAAGATTTCCGAGAAACTGCTTTGTGGTGTGTGAATTCATCTCACAGAGATACACCATACTTTTCATTGAGCAATTTGCTAACACTGTTTTCGTGGAATCTGAAAAGAGGTATTTGGGAGTGCATTCAGGCCTAGAGTGAAAAAGAAAATACCCTCAGATAAAAGCCAAAAAGAAGCTTTCTGAGAAACTGCTTTGTGATGTGTGAAGTCATCTCACAGAGTTACACTGCTCATTTCTCTTAGCAGTTTGCTAACACTGTTTTCTTGGAATCTGCAATGTGATATTTCGGAGTGCATTGAAGCTTATGGTGACAAAGGCAAAATTCTCAGACAAAAACTAGAAAGAAGATTTCTGAGAAACTGCTTGGAGATTTGTGAATTCATCTCACAGATTTGCACGATTGTTTTCGTGGAGCACTTTTGGTAGCAGTGTTTTTGGGCAATCTGAGAAGGACATTTTGAAATGCTTTGAATCCTACAGTGACAAAGGAAACTTAATCTGATAAAAAATGGAAAGAAGCTTTCTAGGAAACCACTTTGTGATGTGTGAATTCATCTCACAGAGTTACATGATTCTTTTCTTGGAGCAGTTTGCTAACACTGTGCTTGAGGAATCTGCAATGGGATATTTCAGGGTGCATTGAAACTTACGGCGACAATGGAAATATCCTTAGACAAAAACTAGAAAGAAGCCTTCTGAGAAACTGCTTGGAGATTTGTGAATTCGTCTCACAGATTTACACCTTTCTTTTTATTGAGCAGTTTGCTGACAATGTTTTTGTGGAATCTGTAAAGGAATATTTCTGAGCGCATTGAGGCTTAAGGTGACAAAGGAGATACCCTCATATAAAAACTAGAAAGAATCTTTCTGAGGAAATGATTTCTGATGTGTAAATTCATCTCACAGAGTTACGAGATTCTTTCCATGGAGCAGTTTGATAGCACTGTGTTTGGGATATCTGAGAAGGAATATTTTTGATCACATTGAAACCTATGGTGACAAAGTAAATATCCTCAGATAAAAAGAAAAAGGAATATTTCTGAGAAAGTTCTTTGTGGTGTGTGAATTAATCTCACAGGGTTACACTGTTATTTTCACTGAGCAGTTTGATATCACTGTTTTCGTGGAATCTGCAACAGAATATTTGTGAGCACATTGAAGCCCATGGTAACAGAGAAAATATCCTCAGATAAAAACCAAAAAGAAGCTTTCTCTGGAAAGCTTTGTGATGTGTGAATTCATCTCCCAGAATTACAGTTTTCTTTTCATTCATCAGTTTTCTCACACTGCTTTCTTGGAATCTGCAATGGGATATTTCAGAGAACATTGTAGCTTATGGTGACAAAGAAAATATCCTCATATATAAAATAGAAAGAAGCATTCTGAGAAACAGCTTTGTCATGTGTTAATTCATCTCACAGAGTAACACGAT
>NW_022317235.1:0-7939 GCF_002776525.5 Piliocolobus tephrosceles
ATCGTGTTACTCTGTGAGATGAATTAACACATGACAAAGCTGTTTCTCAGAATGCTTCTTTCTATTTTATATATGAGGATATTTTCTTTGTCACCATAAGCTACAATGTTCTCTGAAATATCCCATTGCAGATTCCAAGAAAGCAGTGTGAGAAAACTGATGAATGAAAAGAAAACTGTAATTCTGGGAGATGAATTCACACATCACAAAGCTTTCCAGAGAAAGCTTCTTTTTGGTTTTTATCTGAGGATATTTTCTCTGTTACCATGGGCTTCAATGTGCTCACAAATATTCTGTTGCAGATTCCACGAAAACAGTGATATCAAACTGCTCAGTGAAAATAACAGTGTAACCCTGTGAGATTAATTCACACACCACAAAGAACTTTCTCAGAAATATTCCTTTTTCTTTTTATCTGAGGATATTTACTTTGTCACCATAGGTTTCAATGTGATCAAAAATATTCCTTCTCAGATATCCCAAACACAGTGCTATCAAACTGCTCCATGGAAAGAATCTCGTAACTCTGTGAGATGAATTTACACATCAGAAATCATTTCCTCAGAAAGATTCTTTCTAGTTTTTATATGAGGGTATCTCCTTTGTCACCTTAAGCCTCAATGCGCTCAGAAATATTCCTTTACAGATTCCACAAAAACATTGTCAGCAAACTGCTCAATAAAAAGAAAGGTGTAAATCTGTGAGACGAATTCACAAATCTCCAAGCAGTTTCTCAGAAGGCTTCTTTCTAGTTTTTGTCTAAGGATATTTCCATTGTCGCCGTAAGTTTCAATGCACCCTGAAATATCCCATTGCAGATTCCTCAAGCACAGTGTTAGCAAACTGCTCCAAGAAAAGAATCATGTAACTCTGTGAGATGAATTCACACATCACAAAGTGGTTTCCTAGAAAGCTTCTTTCCATTTTTTATCAGATTAAGTTTCCTTTGTCACTGTAGGATTCAAAGCATTTCAAAATGTCCTTCTCAGATTGCCCAAAAACACTGCTACCAAAAGTGCTCCACGAAAACAATCGTGCAAATCTGTGAGATGAATTCACAAATCTCCAAGCAGTTTCTCAGAAATCTTCTTTCTAGTTTTTGTCTGAGAATTTTGCCTTTGTCACCATAAGCTTCAATGCACTCCGAAATATCACATTGCAGATTCCAAGAAAACAGTGTTAGCAAACTGCTAAGAGAAATGAGCAGTGTAACTCTGTGAGATGACTTCACACATCACAAAGCAGTTTCTCAGAAAGCTTCTTTTTGGCTTTTATCTGAGGGTATTTTCTTTTTCACTCTAGGCCTGAATGCACTCCCAAATACCTCTTTTCAGATTCCACGAAAACAGTGTTAGCAAATTGCTCAATGAAAAGTATGGTGTATCTCTGTGAGATGAATTCACACACCACAAAGCAGTTTCTCGGAAATCTTCTTTCTAGTTTTTATCAGTGGATACTTACTTTTTCAAGATAGACCACAATTCACTCCCAAATATCCCCTGCAGATTCTACGAAAACACTTTTAGAAAACTGCTCAATGAGAAGATCTGTGTATCTCTGTGAGATGATTTCACACATCACAAAGCAGTTTCTTAGAAAGCTTCTTTATAGTTTTTATCTGAGGATATTCTTTTTTTCACCATCAGCCTCAAAGCTCTCCAAAATATCCCTTTGCAGATTTCATGAAATCAGTGTTAGCAAACGGCTCAATGATAAGAAAGATGTATCTCTGAGAGGTGAATTCACACATCAGAAAGAACTTTCTCAAAAATTCTCTTTCTTGTTTTTCTCTGAGGATATTTTCTTTCTCAACATAGACATCAATGAGATCCAATATATCCCTTCTCAAATTCTCCAAAAACAGTATTACCAAATTGATCCATGAAAATAATCGTGTTACTCTGTGAGATGAACTTAAAAATCATGAACGGGTTTCTCAGAATACTTGTGTCTGCTTTTTATATGAGGATTTTTCCGTTGTCACCATAAGCTTTAATACATTCCAAAATATCCCATTGAAGGTTCCAAGAAAACTGTGTTAGCAAACTGCTCAATGTAAGGAAGAGTGTAAATCTGTCAAATGAACCCACACATCATGAAGGAGTTTCTCAGAAAGCTTCTTTGTAGTTTTTTTCTGAGAACATGAGAAGAATGGTATAACTCTGTGAGATGAATTCACGCATCTCAAAGAAGTGTCTTAGAAAGCTTCTTTTTAGTTTTTATCTGTGGATATTTCCTTTTTCTATCTAGGTATCCTTGTGCTTTGAAATGTCCCATTCCAGCTTCCACAAAAACAGTGTTTGCAAATTACTCCATGCAAAGAAAGGTGTAACTCTGTGACATAAATTCACACATCACAAAGAACTTTCTCAGAAAGTTTCTTTCTAATTTTTATCTAAGGATGTCTCTTTTGTCACCATTGGCTTCAATGCGATCCAAAATATCCTTCTTCAGATTCCTCAAAAACAGTGCTACCAAACCAATCCATGAACAGTATCATGTAACTCTGAGATGAATCAACACACCAAAAAGCAGTTTATCAGAATGCTTGGTTCTAGTTTTTATCAGAGGATATTTCCCTTGTTGTCATAAGTTTCATCGCCATCCAAAATATCCCTTCTCAGATTCCCCAAAAACAGTGCAACCAAACTCCTCCATGGAAAGCATCCTGTAACTTTGTGAGGTGAAGTCACAAATCACAAAGCAGTTTCTCAGAAAGCTTCTTTCTGCTTTTTGTCTGAAGACATACACTTTGTCACTGTAGGCTTCAATGCACTCCCAAATATTCTATTGCAGTTTCCACGAAAACAGTGTTTTCAAACAGGTAAATGAAAATATCAGTATATCTCTGTGAGATGAGTTCACCCATCGCAAGTAGTTTCTCAGATAGCTTCTTTCCAGTTTTTATCTTAGGATGTTTTCTTTTACACCATAGGTCTCAATGCACTCCCATATATCTCTTTGTAGACCCACGAAAACAGTGTTTATAAACTGCTCCATGAAAAGAGCAGTTTAAACTTCTCAATGAAAGAACGGTATAACTCTGTGAGATGAATTCACACATCACAAAGAAGACTCTCAGAAAGTTTCTTTCTACATTTTATCTGAGAATAGTTCCTTTGTCACCCCAGGCTTCAATGCAATGCAAAATATCCCTTCTCAGATTCCCCAAGAACAGTACTACCAAACTGCTCCATGAAAAGAATCATGTAACTCTCTGAGATGAATTAACACATCACAAAGCAACATCTCAGAAAGTTTCTTTCTAGTTTTTTTTTTTTTTTTCTGAGGATATTTCCTTTTTCTTTGTTTGCCTCAATGTGCTCTTGAACAGCCCTCTGCAGATTCCATGAAAATAGTGTTAGCAAACTGCTTCAAGAAAAGAAATGTGTAAATCTGTGAGATGAATTCTCACAACACAAAGTAGTTTCTCAGAAAGCTTCTTTTTTGGTTATAGGCCAAGGATATTTAATTTGTTACCATAGGCTTCAATGTGCTCCCAAATATCCTATTGCAGATTTCACGAAAATAGTGTTATCAAACTGCTCAATGAAAACAACAGTGTAACTCTGTGAGATGAATTCACAGAAACCTTCTTTCTCAGAAAGCTTCCTTCTAGTTTTTATCTGAGGATATTTCCCTTGTCACCATAGGCTTCAATGAGAATAAGTATCCCTTCTCAGATTCCCCAAAGACAGTGCTATGAAACAGATCCATGAAAAGAATCATGTAACACTGTGAGATGAGTTAACACATCAGTAAGCAGTTTCTCAATATGTTTCTTTCTGGTTTTTATATGAGGATATTTCCTTTCTCACCATAAACTTCAATGCACTCGGAAATATGCCATTGCAGAATCCCAGAAAAGAGTGTTAGCAAACTGGTAAATGAAAAGAACAGTGTACTTCTGTGAGATGAATTCACACATTGCAAAGCAGTTTCTCCCAATGCTTCTTTCTAGTTTCTATCTGAGAATATTTCTTTATTCACCATAGGCCTCAGCACGTCAGAAATACAAATTTGCAGATTCCAAGAAAACAGTGCTTGCAATTTGCTCCGTGAAAAGAAAGGTGTAACTCTGTGAGATGAATTCAGACATCACAAAGAACTTTTGCAGAAAGCGTATGTCTACTTTTTATCTGAGGATACCTCCTTCTCACCACAGGTTTCAGTGTAATCCAAAACATCCCTTCTCGGATGCACTAAAAGCACTGCTACCAAACTGTTTCATGAAAAGAATCATGTAAATTTTGAGATGAATTAACACATCAGAATGTGACTTTTCAGAAAGCTTCTTTCTAGTTTTTTATGTAAAGATATTTACTTTGTCACCAAAAGCTTCAGTATGCTCAGAAATATCAGATTGTAGATTAAAACAAAACAGTGTAATCAAACTGCTCAATGCAAAGAACAGTGTAACTCTGTGAGATGAATTCACACATCACAAAACATTTTCTTAGAAAGCTTCTTTCTAGTTTTTACATGAGGATATTTCATTTTTCACCATATTGTTCAATGCACTCCCGAACATTCCATTGCAACCTAAACGAAAAAAGTGTTAGCAAATTTCTCAATGAAAAGAACGAGATAAGCTTCTTTCTAGTTTTTATCTGAGGATATATCCTTTGTCATAATAGGCTTCAATGTGCTCATAAATACCCTATTGCAGATTCCACGAAAACAGTGCTATCAAACTGCTTAATGAAAAGGACGGTGTAACACTGTAAGATGAGTGCTCCAGAATATCCCGTTGCAGATTCCACAAAAACAGTGTTAGCAAACTGCTCCATGAAAAAAGTGTAACACTCTGAGATGAATTCTCACATCACAAAGAATTTTCTCAGAAAGCTTCTTTCTAGTTTTTATCTTAGGGTATTTCCTTTTTCACCATAGGCCTCAATGTACTCCAAAATATCCCTTTGTGGGTTCCACAAAAACAGTGTTAGCAAACTTCTCAACGAAAAGAAAATTTTAACTGTGTGAGATGAATTCACAATTCACAAAGCAGTTTCTCAGAAAGTTTCTTTCAAGTTTTTATCTGAGGATACTTCCCTTGTCACCATACACTTAAATTCAGTTCAAAATATCCCTTCTCAGATTCCCCAAAAAGAGTACTACCAAACTGTTCCATGAAAATAAAGGTGTAACACAGTGAGATGAATTCACACATCACAAGGAAGTTTCTCCGAAAGATTCTTTCCAGTTTCTAGCTGAGGATATTTCCTTAGTAAACATAGGCTTCAATGCAATCCAAAATATCCCTTCACTATTGAAAAAAAAAAAAAAACAGTACTACCAAACTGCTTGATGTAAAGAACCTTGAACTCTGTGAGTTGAATTAACACACCACAAAGAGGTTTCTCAGAAAGCTTCTTTCTAGTTTTTGTCTGAGGATATTTCCTTTGTCACCATAAGCTTCAATGCACTCTGAAATATCCCATTGCAGATTTCAAGAAGATGGTGTTAGCAAACTGCTCAATGAAAATAACAGTGTTACTCTGTGAGATGAATTCTCACTACACAAACAGTTGCTCAGAAACTTTCTTTCTAGCTTTTATCTGAGGATATTTCCCTTTTCATTATATGCCTCAATGCACTCCCAAATATCCCTTTGCAGATTCCATGTAAACAGTGTTAGCACACTGCTCAGTGAAAATAACAATGTTACATTGTGGGATGAATTCACACATCACAAAACAGTTCATCAGAAAACTTCTTTACAATTTTTAACTGCGGATATTTAGTTTTTCACCATAGGCCTCAATGTGCTCCCAAATATCCCTTTGCAGATACCATACAAGCAGTGTTAGCAAACGGCTCCATGAAAAGGATGTGCAACTCTCTTACATGAATTCACTAATCACAAAGAGCTTCCTCAGAACACTTCTTTCTAGTTTTCATCCTAGGGTATTTTCTTTGTCAGCATAGACCTCACTGTGGTCCGAAATATCGCTTCTCAGATTCCCGATAAACAGTTTTACCAAACTGCTCCATGAAAAGAATCATGCAACTCTGTGAAGTGAATTAACACATCACAAAGCAGTTTATCAGACAGCTTTTCCTAATTTTTATCTGAGGATATTTCCTTTTTCACTATAGGCCTCAATGTGCTCCCAAATATCCCTTTGCAGATTCCACGAAAACAGTGTTAGCAAACTGTTCAATGTAAAGAACAGTGTAACTCTCTCAGATGAATTCACACATCACAAAGTAGTTTCTAAGAAAGCTTCTTTCTAGTGTATATCTGAGGATAATTAGTTTTTCACCATAGGCTTCAATGCAACCCCAAATATCCCCTTGCATATTACATGAAAACAGTGTTAGCAATCTGCTCCATCTAAAGAAAGGTGTAACTCTTTGAGATAAATTCACACATAGCAAAGAAGTTTCTCAGAAAGCTTCCTTCTAGTTTTTATCTGACAAGATCTTTTTCACCACAGGCCTCAGTGCGCTTCAAAATTTCCCTTTGCAGATTCCACAAAAACAGTGTTTACAAACTGCTCCATGGAAAGGAAGGTGTAACTATGTGAGATGAGTTCACATATCACAAAGAATTTTTTTCAGAAAGCTTCTTTCTAGTTTTCCTTTGAGACTATTTCCTTTTCACCATCGGCTTCAATGTTACACCAAATATCCCTTCTCAGATTCCACAAAAATGGTTCTAACAAACTGATATATTAAAAGAATCATGTAACTCTGTGAGATGAATTCACAAATCAGAAAGCAGTTTCTCAGAAAGCTACTTTCTAGTTTTTGTCTGAGGATATTTCGTTTGTCACCATTAGATTCAATGCACTCCATAATATCCCTTTGCAGATTCCAAGAAAACAGCATTAGCAAACTGTTCAATGAAAAGAGCAGTGTAACTCAGTGTGATAAATTCACACATCACAAAGTAGTTTTTCAGAAAGCTTCTTTCTAGTTTTTATCTGAGGATATGCCCTTTTTCACTGTAGGCCTCATTGTGCTCCGAAATATTCCTTAGCAGATTCCACAAAAAAAGTTTTAGATAACTGCTCCATGAAAAGAATGGTGTAACTCTGTGAGATGAATTCACACATCAGAAAGAACTTTCTCAGAAAGCTTCTTTCTACTTTTTATCTGAGGATATTTGCTTTGTTATCGTAGGCTTCCAGCAATCCAAAATATCCCTTCTCAGAATGGCAAAAACAGTGTTAACAAACTGTTCCATGAAAAGAAACCGGTAACTCTGTGACAAGAATTGCACATCTAAAAGCATTTCCTCAGAAAGCATCTTTCTAGTTTTTATATGAGGATGTTTCCTTTGTCACCTTAAACCTCAATGCGTGCTGAAATATAACATTAAAGTTTCCACGAAAACTGTGTTAGCAAACTTCTCAAAAAAGAACTTTGTAAACCTGTGAGTTGAATTCATACATCACAAGCAGTTTCTCAGAAAGCTTCTTCCTAGTTTTTACGTCAGGATATTCCCTCTTTTGCTACATATCTCGATGTGCTCCCAGATATTCCTTTGCAGATTCCATGAAAACAGTGTTAGCAAATTACTCTGTGAAAAGAACAGTGTAACACGGTGAGATGAATTAACACACCACAAAGCAGTTTCTCAGAAATTTTCTTTCTAGTTTTTATCTGAGGATATTTAATTTTTCAAAATAGACCTCAATGCACTCCCTAATATCCCTTTGTAGTTTCCATGAAAAGAGTGTTAGCAAACGGCTCCATGAAAAGAAAGATCTAACTATTTGAGAGGAATTCCACCATCACTAAGATCTTTCTCAGAATGCTTCTTTCTAGTTTTTATCTGATTTTATTTCCTTTGTCAAGATAGGATTCAATGTGATTCGAAATATCCCATCTCAGACTCCCCAAGCTACCAAACTGCTAAATGAAAAGAATCATGTAGTATGTGTGATGAATTAACACATCACAAAGCGGTTTCTCAGAAGCAGTCTTTCTA
>NW_022317236.1:0-2174 GCF_002776525.5 Piliocolobus tephrosceles
TAGAAAGACTGCTTCTGAGAAACCGCTTTGTGATGTGTTAATTCATCTCACAGAGTTACACGATTCTTTTCATTTAGCAGTTTGGTAGCTTGGGGAATCTGAGAAGGGATATTTCGAATCACATTGAAGCCTATCTTGACAAAGGAAATAAAATCAGATAAAAACTAGAAAGAAGCATTCTGAGAAAGATCTTTGTGATGGTGGAATTCCTCTCAAATGGTTAGATCTTTCGTTTCATGGAGCCATTTGCTAACACTGTTTTCATGGAAACTACAAAGGGATATTGGGGAGTGCATTGAGGCCTATCTTGAAAAACTAAATATCCTCAGATAAAAACTAGAAAGAAAATTTCTGAGAAACTGCTTTGTGGTGTGTTAATTCATCTCACCGTGTTACACTGTTCTTTTCACTGAGTAATTTGCTAACACTGTTTTCATGGAATCTGCAAAGGAATATCTGGGAGCACATCAAGATATATAGCAAAAAAGGGAATATACTGACATAAAAACTAGAAAGAAGCTTTCTGAGAAACTGCCTGTGATGTGTGAATTCAACTCACAGGTTTACACAGTTCTTTTTTTGAGAAGTTTGCTAACACAGTTTTCGTGGAATCTTTAATGTTATATTTCAGCACGCATTGAAGTTTAAGGTGACAAAGGAAACATCCTCATATAAAAACTAGAAAGATGTTTTCTGAGGAAACGCTTTCAGATGTGCAATTCTTGTCACAGAGTTACAGGTTTCTTTTCATGGAACAGTTTGGTAACACTGTTTTTGTCATTCTGAGAAGGGATATTTTGGATTGCTGGAAGCCTAAGATAACAAAGCAAATATCCTCAGATAAAAAGTAGAAGGAAGCTTCTGAGAAAGTTCTTTCTGATGTGTGAATTCATCTCATAGAGTTACACCATTCTTTTCATGGAGCAGTTATCTAAAACTGTTTTCGTGGAATGTGCTAAGGAATATTTGGGAGCACAATGAAGCCCATGGTGACAGAGAAAATATCCTCAGATAAAAACCAAAAAGAAGCTTTCTCTGGAAAGCTTTTTGATGTGTGAATTCACCTTCCAGTATTACAGTTTTCTTTTCATTCAGCAGTTTGCTAACACTGCTTTCTTGGAATCTGCAATGGGATATTTCAGAGAACATTGTAGCTTATGGTGACAAAGGAAATATCCTCATATATAAAATAGAAAGAAGCATTCTGAGAAATAGCTTTGTCATGTGTTAATTCATCTCACAGAGTAACACGATTTGTTTCATGTAGCTTTATGGTAGCAATCTGTTTGGGGAATCTGAGAAGGAATATTTTGGATTGCATTGAAGCCTATGGTGACAAAGGGAATATCCTGAGATACAAATGAAAAAGAAGCTTTCCAATAAGCTGCTTTTTGATGTGCGAATTTATCTCACAGGATTACGCTGTTCTTTTCACTGAGCAGTTTGCTCACACTGTATTTTGAAATCTGGAATTAGTTATTTCGTAGCACATTGAAGCTTTTGGTGAAAAAGGAAATATTTTTAGACAAAAACTAGAAAGAAACTATCTGAAAAACTGCTTTGTGATTAGTGAATTCATCTCACAAAGTTACACTTTTCTTTTTATGGAGCATTTTGGTAGCACTATTTTGGGTAATCTGAGAAGGGATATTGTGAATCGCATCTAACCCTATGGTGACAAAGGAAATATCCTCAGAAAATATCTAGAAGGAAGCTTTTTGAGGAACTTCTTCGTGATGTGCGAATTTATCTCACAGTGTTTCACCTTTCTTTTCGTGGAGAAGTTTGGTAGCTCTGTTTTTGGTGTATCAGAGAAGGAATATTTTGAATTGCATTGAAACCAAAGGTGACAAAGTTAGTAACTTCATATAAAAATTAGAAAGAAGCTTTCTGAGAAACTGCTTTGCAATGTGTGAACTCACCTCACAGAGATACACGAATCTTTTATTGGAGCAGTTTGGTAACACTGTTTTCATGGAATCTGCAAAGAGATATAAGAGAGTGCCATGGAGCCTATGGTGACAAAGCAAATATCCTCAGAAAAAACTAGAAAGAATCTTTCTGAGAAACTGCTTTGTGATGTGTGAATTCCATCACACAGATTACAGCATTCCTTTCATTGAGCAGTTTGTTAACACTGTTTTTCTGGAATCTGCAATAGGATATTTGTGAGC
>NW_022317237.1:0-2174 GCF_002776525.5 Piliocolobus tephrosceles
GCTCACAAATATCCTATTGCAGATTCCAGAAAAACAGTGTTAACAAACTGCTCAATGAAAGGAATGCTGTAATCTGTGTGATGGAATTCACACATCACAAAGCAGTTTCTCAGAAAGATTCTTTCTAGTTTTTTCTGAGGATATTTGCTTTGTCACCATAGGCTCCATGGCACTCTCTTATATCTCTTTGCAGATTCCATGAAAACAGTGTTACCAAACTGCTCCAATAAAAGATTCGTGTATCTCTGTGAGGTGAGTTCACACATTGCAAAGCAGTTTCTCAGAAAGCTTCTTTCTAATTTTTATATGAAGTTACTAACTTTGTCACCTTTGGTTTCAATGCAATTCAAAATATTCCTTCTCTGATACACCAAAAACAGAGCTACCAAACTTCTCCACGAAAAGAAAGGTGAAACACTGTGAGATAAATTCGCACATCACGAAGAAGTTCCTCAAAAAGCTTCCTTCTAGATATTTTCTGAGGATATTTCCTTTGTCACCATAGGGTTAGATGCGATTCACAATATCCCTTCTCAGATTACCCAAAATAGTGCTACCAAAATGCTCCATAAAAAGAAAAGTGTAACTTTGTGAGATGAATTCACTAATCACAAAGCAGTTTTTCAGATAGTTTCTTTCTAGTTTTTGTCTAAAAATATTTCCTTTTTCACCAAAAGCTTCAATGTGCTACGAAATAACTAATTCCAGATTTCAAAATACAGTGTGAGCAAACTGCTCAGTGAAAAGAACAGCGTAATCCTGTGAGATAAATTCGCACATCAAAAAGCAGCTTATTGGAAAGCTTCTTTTTCATTTGTATCTCAGGATATTCCCTTTGTCACCATAGGCTTCAATGCAATCCAAAATATTCCTTCTCAGATTCCCCAAACAGATTGCTACCATAAAGCTACATGAAACAAATCGTGTTACTCTGTGAGATGAATTAACACATGACAAAGCTATTTCTCAGAATGCTTCTTTCTATTTTATATATGAGGATATTTCCTTTGTCACCATAAGCTACAATGTTCTCTGAAATATCCCATTGCAGATTCCAAGAAAGCAGTGTTAGCAAACTGCTGAATGAAAAGAAAACTGTAATACTGGAAGGTGAATTCACACATCAAAAAGCTTTCCAGAGAAAGCTTCTTTTTGGTTTTTATCTGAGGATATTTTCTCTGTCACCATGGGCTTCATTGTGCTCCCAAATATTCCTTAGCACATTCCACGAAAACAGTTTTAGATAACTGCTCCATGAAAAGAATGGTGTAACTCTATGAGATGAATTCACACATCAGAAAGAACTTTCTCAGAAGCTTCCTTCTACTTTTTATCTGAGGATATTTGCTTTGTTATCTTAGGCTTCCAGCAATCCAAAATATCCCTTCTCAGAATGACAAAAACAGTGTTACCAAACTGTTCCATGAAAAGAAACCTGTAACTCTGTGACAAGAATTGCACATCTGAAAGCGTTTCCTCAGAAAACATCTTTCTAGTTTTTATATGAGGATGTTTCCTTTGTCACCTTAAACTTCAATGCGTGCTGAAATATAACATTAAAGATTCCACGAAAACTGTGTTAGCAAACTTCTCAAAAAAAGAACTGTGTAAACCTGTGAGTTGAATTCACACATCACAGGCAGTTTCTCAGAAAGCTTCTTTCTAGTTTTTATGTCAGTATATTCCCTTTTTTGCTATATATCTTGATGTGCTCCCAGATATTCCTTTGCAGATTCCATGAAAACAGTGTTAGCAAATTACTCAGTGAAAAGAACAGTGTAACACGGTGAGATGAATTAACACACCACAAAGCAGTTTCTCAGAAATTTTCTTTCTAGTTTTTATCTGAGGATATTTAGTTTTTCAAGATAGGCCTCAATGCACTCCCCAATATCCCTTTGTAGTTTCCATGAAAACAGTGTTAGCAAATGGCTCCATGAAACGAAAGATCTAACCATTTGAGAGGAATTCCACCATCACAAAGATCTTTCTCAGAATGCTTCTTTCTAGTTTTTATCTGATTTTATTTCCTTTGTCAAGATAGGCTTCAATGTGATTCGAAATATCCCTTCTCAGATTCCCCAAGCTACCAAACTGCTAAATGAAAAGAATCGTGTAACTCTGTGAGATGAATTAACACATCACAAAGCGGTTTCTCAGAAGCAGTCTTTCTA
>NW_022317238.1:0-1892 GCF_002776525.5 Piliocolobus tephrosceles
CCCTCCCCCCACCCCCCGCCCCATGATAGACCCCAATGTGTGATGTTCCCCTTCCCGAGTCCAAGTAATCTCATTTTTCAATTCCCACCTATGAGTGAGAACATGCGGTGTTTGGTTTTCTGTTCTTGTGATAGCTTGCTGAGAAAGTTCTTTGTGACATGTGAATTCATGACACAGAGTTATACCTTTTTTCCGTGGAGCACTTTGCTAACACTGTCTACGTGTAATCTGCAAAGGGATACATATCAGAGCACATTGAGGCCTATAGTGAAAAAGGAAATATCCTCAGATAAAAACTAGAAAGAAGCTTTCTGAGAAACCGCTTTGTGATGAGTGAATTCATCTAACAGAGTTACACTGTTCTATTCATTGAGCAGCTTGCTAACACTGCTTTTGTGGAATCTGCAAAGAGATATATGGGAGCACATTGAGGCCTATAGTTCAAAAGGAAATGTCCTCAGTTAAAATCTAGAAACTTTCTGAGAATCTGCTTTGTGATGTGTGAATTCATCAAACACAGTTGCACTGTTCTTTTCATTGAGCAGTTTGCTAACACTGCCTTCATGGAATCTGCAAAGGAACATTTTAGAATGCATTGAAAATTTAGGCGACAAAGGAAATATCCTCATATAAGAACTAGAAAGACTGCTTCTGAGAAACCGCTTTGTGATGTGTTAATTCATCTCACAGAGTTACACGATTCTTTTCATTTAGCAGTTTGGTAGCTTGGGGAATCTGAGAAGGGATATTTTGAATCGCATTGAAGCCTATCTTGACAAAGGAAATAAAATCAGATAAAAACTAGAAAGAAGCATTCTGAGAAAGATCTTGGTAATGGTGGAATTCCTCTCAAATGGTTAGATCTTTCGTTTCATGGAGCCATTTGCTAACACTGTTTTCATGGAAACTACAAAGGGATATTGGGGAGGGCATTGAGGCCTATTTTGAAAAACTAAATATCCTCAGATAAAAACTAGAAAGAAAATTTCTGAGAAACTGCTTTGTGGTGTGTTAATTCATCTCACCATGTTACACTGTTCTCTTCACTGAGTAATTTGCTAACACTGCTTTCATGGAATCTGCAAAGGAATATCTGGGAGCACATCGAGATATATAGCAAAAAAGGGAATATCCTGACATAAAAACTAGAAAGAAGCTTTCTGAGAAACTGCTTGTGATGTGTGAATTCAACTCACAGGTTTACACAGTTCTTTTCTTGAGAAGTTTGCTAACACAGTTTTCGTGGAATCTTTTATGTTATATTTCAGCACGCATTGAAGTTTAAGGTGACAAAGGAAACATCCTCATATAAAAACGAGAAAGATGCTTTCTGAGGAAACGCTTTCAGATGTGTAATTCTTGTCACAGAGTTACAGGTTTCTTTTCATGGAACAGTTTGGTAACACTGTTTTTGTCATTCTGAGAAGGGATATTTTGGATTGCTGGAAGCCTACGACAACAAAGCAAATATCCTCAGATAAAAAGTAGAAAGAAGCTTTCTGAGAAAGTTCTTTCTGATGGGTGAATTCATCTCACAGAGTTACACCATTCTTTTCATGGAGCAGTTATCTAAAACTGTTTTCGTGGAATCTGCTAAGGAATATTTGGGAGCACAATGAAGCCCATGGTGACAGAGAAAATATCCTCAGATAAAAATCAAAAATAAGCTTTCTCTGGAAAGCTTTGTGATGTGTGAATTCATCTCCCAGAATCACAGTTTTCTTTCCATTCAGCAGTTCGCTAACACTGCTTTCTTGGAATCTGCAATGGGATATTTCAGAGAACATTGTAGCTTATGGTGACAAAGGAAATATCCTCATATATAAAATAGAAAGAAGCATTCTCAGAAACAGCTTTGTCATGTGTTAATTCATCTCACAGAGTAACACGAT
>NW_022317239.1:0-1892 GCF_002776525.5 Piliocolobus tephrosceles
ATCGTGTTACTCTGTGAGATGAATTAACACATGACAAAGCTGTTTCTGAGAATGCTTCTTTCTATTTTATATATGAGGATATTTCCTTTGTCACCATAAGCTACAATGTTCTCTGAAATATCCCATTGCAGATTCCAAGAAAGCAGTGTTAGCGAACTGCTGAATGGAAAGAAAACTGTGATTCTGGGAGATGAATTCACACATCACAAAGCTTTCCAGAGAAAGCTTATTTTTGATTTTTATCTGAGGATATTTTCTCTGTCACCATGGGCTTCATTGTGCTCCCAAATATTCCTTAGCAGATTCCACGAAAACAGTTTTAGATAACTGCTCCATGAAAAGAATGGTGTAACTCTGTGAGATGAATTCACCCATCAGAAAGAACTTTCTCAGAAAGCTTCTTTCTACTTTTTATCTGAGGATATTTGCTTTGTTGTCGTAGGCTTCCAGCAATCCAAAATATCCCTTCTCAGAATGACAAAAACAGTGTTACCAAACTGTTCCATGAAAAGAAACCTGTAACTCTGTGACAAGAATTACACATCTGAAAGCGTTTCCTCAGAAAGCATCTTTCTCGTTTTTATATGAGGATGTTTCCTTTGTCACCT
The DNA here is from genome assembly GCF_002776525.5 of Piliocolobus tephrosceles. Classification (NCBI taxonomy): domain Eukaryota; kingdom Metazoa; phylum Chordata; class Mammalia; order Primates; family Cercopithecidae; genus Piliocolobus; species Piliocolobus tephrosceles. Next base: position 609 of record NW_022317239.1, read on the forward strand.
TAAACTTCAATGCGTGCTGAAATATAACATAAAAGATTCCACGAAAACTGTGTTAGCAAACTTCTCAAGAAAAGAACTGTGTAAACCTGTGAGTTGAATTCACACATCACAAGCAGTTTCTCAGAAAGCTTCTTTCTAGTTTTTATGTCAGGATATTCCCTTTTTTGCTATATATCTCGATGTGCTCCCAGATATTCCTTTGCAGATTCCATGAAAGCAGTGTTAGCAAATTACTCAGTGAAGAGAACAGTGTAACATGGTGAGATGAATTAACACACCACAAAGCAGTTTCTCAGAAATTTTCTTTCTAGTTTTTATCTGAGGATATTTAGTTTTTCAAAATAGGCCTCAATGCCCTCCCCAATATCCCTTTGTAGTTTCCATGAAAACAGTGTTAGCAAATGGCTCCATGAAACGAAAGATCTAACCATTTGAGAGGAATTCCACCATTACCAAGATCTTTCTCAGAATGCTTCTTTCTAGTTTTTATCTGATTTTATTTCCTTTGTCAAGATAGGCTTCAATGCGATTCAAAATATCCCTTCTCAGATTCCCCAAGCTACCAAACTGCTAAATGAAAAGAATCGTGTAACTCTGTGAGATGAATTAACACATCACAAAGCGGTTTCTCAGAAGCAGTCTTTCTAGTTCTTATATGAGGATATTTCCTTTGTCGCCTAAATTTTCAATGCATTCTAAAATGTTCCTTTGCAGATTCCATGAAGGCAGTGTTAGCAAACTGCTCAATGAAAAGAACAGTGCAACTGTGTTTGATGAATTCACACATCACAAAGCAGATTCTCAGAAAGTTTCTAGATTTTAACTGAGGACATTTCCTTTTGAACTATAGGCCTCAATGTGCTCCCATATATCTCTTTGCAGATTCCACAAAAGCAGTGTTAGCAAGCTGCTCAATGAATAGAACAGTGTAACTCTGTTAGATGAATTCACTCATCACAAAGCGGTTTCTCAGAAAGCTTCTTTCTAGTTTTTATCTGAGGATATTTCCTTTTTCACTATAGGCCTCAATGTGCTCTGATATGTATCCCTTTGCAGATTACACGTAGACAGTGTTAGCAAAGTGCTCCACGGAAAAAAGGTATAACTCTGTGTCATGAATTCACATGTCACAAAGAACTTTCTCAGCAAGCTATCACAAGAACAGAAAACCAAACACCGCATGTTCTCACTCATAGGTGGGAATTGAAAAATGAGATTACTTGGACTCGGGAAGGGGAACATCACACATTGGGGTCTATCATGGGGCGGGGGGTGGGGGGAGGG
>NW_022317240.1:0-2263 GCF_002776525.5 Piliocolobus tephrosceles
TGAAGAACCCGGAAGTGCACCATCTTGCCTCGGTTCATCCAAACAGTCCAACCTTTTATTGATAATAGTGATAAAGGGGCGCCGTGGTCTGTCTGGCTACTTCCTGCTGTTAAGGGGCGTTGTTAAGGTCGGGGCCCATGGTTGGTATTTGGACGTACGGATGAAGAATAAAATAAGGCACAGTATTAGTATAGGAATGAGGAATGGAAGCATTTGTTGGAATATGGGCAAAACCCAGAAGGATAGTCCTGGCAAGGTTGGGGAGTATGAGATAGTTAAGAAAATTTAGTAAGTTTGAGGCGAGTGGGGGAAAGCCAAACTGATTTCCACTGATTGCTTTCCGTAGGGGCCCTTTTTAGCTGGGAATGAGGAATGAGTGCGCAAAGTACTTGTTGGCCAGGCAGCAATTAAGGATTGGAGTTTTTCATGGAGTGGATGGCTTTCCACTTACTCCTACTACAGAGATATTGGATGGAAGGCTAGGTCCAGAGAAGGACGGCAAAAACAGAATAGGTAGCCTCGCTGTTGATTAAAAAAGTAATTGTCTTACCCACTACCAGGAGAGTTACCCGTGGCTCGGCGAGGGTGATGGGGGTCCCCGAGTCTCAGCACCTTCAGTTGTCGTCGTCCAGATGTAGGAGCTGGAAGGAGCTCCCAGGATCCTGGGAAAGGGGGTCACGTAGAGGCGCGGCACCTGTTCTCAGGGTGGGGCAATCAGACTTCCAGTTTCCTCCCTGCTGGCAAGCAGGGCAGGGGGTTGCTGGTGGACGAGGGTTAGGACATTCACTGGCCTAATGTCCTGATGCCTTGCACTTATAGCAAGGCTGCGTTGGGATTCGGGGACCCTGCGGACACCTGTTGGCATAGTGTCCTGCCTTGCCGCACTTATAGCAGGCTCCTTTTGTGGCCTTGGAGTCTGTGGGGTATGTGCTCTCTGGTCTGGGGTTATGACTGGGCTGTAAAGCCGCTGCTAGGAGCTGAACCTTCTGTTCAAGGCAAGCTGGCCGTCTCCTCTCTGGAGCTATAGACCTTAAAGGCTAATTTAACTAGGTCTTGTATTGGTGTCTGAGGACCATCCTCTACCTTTTGAAGTTTTTTACGAATGTCAGGAGCTGATTGAGAAATGAAATAAGACGCCAAAATGGTGGAAAGATCGGCCAATGAAAAAGGGACATGTACTCTGACTACCCCCTCCGCCCCAGCCACCTCTCGCAAAGGTGCTAACACTGTAGGAGGGTGTGGGCAGAGATAGGGGACTCAAAACAGCCAGTTGGGGGCCCCGAAGGAGGCACGGGACTGAGTGGATTACTAGTAGATAAGGAGGAGGAAGGAGGAGAGTCTGGATGGGGGGAGGAGGAGGAGTCTGGGCAGGAAGGGAGGGGGTGGAGAGAAGGAGTATAGGGACGAGAGCCCAAGGCCCAAAAGCCTTGTATGTAAATTAATTTCGGACCACTTGCCTAGCTGCTGGCAGAAATTGCTGAGGTCGATCAAGCCACAGTGGAAAGGAAAATTAACCGCTTCCTCCTAAGTTCTTGTTCAAGCTGTAAGGTTTTTTAAATTGGCTAGGAGGCACCCTAAGGGGGTGCTCTTTGGAAATTTGGACTGGGGGTTTCCCATTTGTTTCCTCTTTACCGACACACAATGGACACAATGGAAATGGAAGTGGATCTCTGCCTGGCTTCAAAGCGTCCTTTGGAACCAGCAGAGACAGACTGGAGGCTCTTGAAGCCAAAGTGGAGGGTACCTTCAGGCGGACGTCTCCGTCCTGCAAGGCTCTCCGAAGCCACGTGGTGGCTTCCAAGCCACTTGGTGGCTCAAAATGGACCTCGGACCTGCGCAGGATTTTGGCCGAGGGACACAATGGACACAATGGAAATGGAAATGGATCTCTGCCTGGCTTCAAAGCGTCCTTTGGAACCAGCAGAGACAGACTGGAGGCTCTTGAAGCCAAAGTGGAGAGTACCTTCAGGCGGACGTCTCCGTCCTGCAAGGCTCTCCCAAGCCACTTGGTGGCTCAAAATGGACCTCGGACCCACGCAGGATTTCTGGCCGAGGGAGGTAAAGAGGAGACAAGGGCACTTACCCCAGAGAGGCCATGAGAGTGAGCGAAGCGGGTCTCAGGTCCTGGTCCGTCCGCGGCGTGGAACGAGGAGGAGGAGGCTCCCCGGACCCTGGGGGCCCTGAGGAGGGGTCTCCTCCCGGGTTTCGGCACCATCTGTCTTGTTTTTCTAAGACCAGCCCAGCGGGCGCAAAAGAACCAGCG
>NW_022317241.1:0-2263 GCF_002776525.5 Piliocolobus tephrosceles
CGCTGGTTCTTTTGCGCCCGCTGGGCTGGTCTTAGAAAAACAAGACAGATGGTGCCGAAACCCGGGAGGAGACCCCTCCTCAGGGCCCCCAGGGTCCGGGGAGCCTCCTCCTCCTCGTTCCACGCCGCGGACGGACCAGGACCTGAGACCCGCTTCGCTCACTCTCATGGCCTCTCTGGGGTAAGTGCCCTTGTCTCCTCTTTACCTCCCTCGGCCAGAAATCCTGCGTGGGTCCGAGGTCCATTTTGAGCCACCAAGTGGCTTGGGAGAGCCTTGCAGGACGGAGACGTCCGCCTGAAGGTACTCTCCACTTTGGCTTCAAGAGCCTCCAGTCTGTCTCTGCTGGTTCCAAAGGACGCTTTGAAGCCAGGCAGAGATCCATTTCCATTTCCATTGTGTCCATTGTGTCCCTCGGCCAAAATCCTGCGCAGGTCCGAGGTCCATTTTGAGCCACCAAGTGGCTTGGAAGCCACCACGTGGCTTCGGAGAGCCTTGCAGGACGGAGACGTCCGCCTGAAGGTACCCTCCACTTTGGCTTCAAGAGCCTCCAGTCTGTCTCTGCTGGTTCCAAAGGACGCTTTGAAGCCAGGCAGAGATCCACTTCCATTTCCATTGTGTCCATTGTGTGTCGGTAAAGAGGAAACAAATGGGAAACCCCCAGTCCAAATTTCCAAAGAGCACCCCCTTAGGGTGCCTCCTAGCCAATTTAAAAAACCTTACAGCTTGAACAAGAACTTAGGAGGAAGCGGTTAATTTTCCTTTCCACTGTGGCTTGATCGACCTCAGCAATTTCTGCCAGCAGCTAGGCAAGTGGTCCGAAATTAATTTACATACAAGGCTTTTGGGCCTTGGGCTCTCGTCCCTATACTCCTTCTCTCCACCCCCTCCCTTCCTGCCCAGACTCCTCCTCCTCCCCCCATCCAGACTCTCCTCCTTCCTCCTCCTTATCTACTAGTAATCCACTCAGTCCCGTGCCTCCTTCGGGGCCCCCAACTGGCTGTTTTGAGTCCCCTATCTCTGCCCACACCCTCCTACAGTGTTAGCACCTTTGCGAGAGGTGGCTGGGGCGGAGGGGGTAGTCAGAGTACATGTCCCTTTTTCATTGGCCGATCTTTCCACCATTTTGGCGTCTTATTTCATTTCTCAATCAGCTCCTGACATTCGTAAAAAACTTCAAAAGGTAGAGGATGGTCCTCAGACACCAATACAAGACCTAGTTAAATTAGCCTTTAAGGTCTATAGCTCCAGAGAGGAGACGGCCAGCTTGCCTTGAACAGAAGGTTCAGCTCCTAGCAGCGGCTTTACAGCCCAGTCATAACCCCAGACCAGAGAGCACATACCCCACAGACTCCAAGGCCACAAAAGGAGCCTGCTATAAGTGCGGCAAGGCAGGACACTATGCCAACAGGTGTCCGCAGGGTCCCCGAATCCCAACGCAGCCTTGCTATAAGTGCAAGGCATCAGGACATTAGGCCAGTGAATGTCCTAACCCTCGTCCACCAGCAACCCCCTGCCCTGCTTGCCAGCAGGGAGGAAACTGGAAGTCTGATTGCCCCACCCTGAGAACAGGTGCCGCGCCTCTACGTGACCCCCTTTCCCAGGATCCTGGGAGCTCCTTCCAGCTCCTACATCTGGACGACGACAACTGAAGGTGCTGAGACTCGGGGACCCCCATCACCCTCGCCGAGCCACGGGTAACTCTCCTGGTAGTGGGTAAGACAATTACTTTTTTAATCAACAGCGAGGCTACCTATTCTGTTTTTGCCGTCCTTCTCTGGACCTAGCCTTCCATCCAATATCTCTGTAGTAGGAGTAAGTGGAAAGCCATCCACTCCATGAAAAACTCCAATCCTTAATTGCTGCCTGGCCAACAAGTACTTTGCGCACTCATTCCTCATTCCCAGCTAAAAAGGGCCCCTACGGAAAGCAATCAGTGGAAATCAGTTTGGCTTTCCCCCACTCGCCTCAAACTTACTAAATTTTCTTAACTATCTCATACTCCCCAACCTTGCCAGGACTATCCTTCTGGGTTTTGCCCATATTCCAACAAATGCTTCCATTCCTCATTCCTATACTAATACTGTGCCTTATTTTATTCTTCATCCGTACGTCCAAATACCAACCATGGGCCCCGACCTTAACAACGCCCCTTAACAGCAGGAAGTAGCCAGACAGACCACGGCGCCCCTTTATCACTATTATCAATAAAAGGTTGGACTGTTTGGATGAACCGAGGCAAGATGGTGCACTTCCGGGTTCTTCA
>NW_022317242.1:0-1001 GCF_002776525.5 Piliocolobus tephrosceles
AGGATTCCCTCTTTTTCTATTGATTGGAATAGTTTCAGAAGGAATGGTACCAGCTCCTCCTTGTACCTCTGGTAGAATTCAGCTGTGAATCCATCTGGTCCTGGGCTTTTTTTGGTGGGTAGGCTATTAATTGTTGCCTCAATTTCAGAGCCTGCTATTGGTCTATTCAGGGATTCAACTTCTTCCTGGTTTAGTCTTGGAAGAGTGTACGTGTCCAGGAAATTATCCATTTCTTCTAGATTTTCTAGTTGATTTGCGTAGAGGTGTTTATAGTATTCTCTGATGGTAGTTTGTATTTCTGTGGGGTCGGTGGTGATATCCCCTTTATCATTTTTTATTGCGTCTATTTGATTCCTCTCTCTTTTCTTCTTTATTAATCTTGCTAGCGGTCTGTCAATTTTGTTGATCTTTTCAAAAAACCAACTCCTGGATTCATTGATTTTTTGGAGGGTTTTTTGTGTCTCTATCTCCTTCAGTTCTGCTCTGATCTTAGTTATTTCTTGCCTTCTGCTAGCTTTTGAATGTGTTTGCTCTTGCCTCTCTAGTTCTTTTAATTGTGATGTTAGAGTGTCAATTTTAGATCTTTCCTGCTTTCTCTTGTGGGCACTTAGTGCTATAAATTTCCCTCTACATACTGCTTTAAATGTGTCCCAGAGATTCTGGTATGTTGTATCTTTGTTCTCATTGGATTCAAAGAACATCTTTATTTCTGCTTTCATTTCGTTATGTACCCAGTAGTCATTCAGGAGCAGGTTGTTCAGTTTCCATGTAGTTGAGCGGTTTTGATTGAGTTTCTTAGTCCTGAGTTCTAGTTTGATTGCACTGTGGTCTGAGAGACAGTTTGTTATAATTTCTGTTCTTTTACATTTGCTGAGGAGTGCTTTACTTCCAATTATGTGGTCAATTTTGGAATAAGTGCGATGTGGTGCTGAGAAGAATGTATATTCTGTTGACTTGGGGTGGAGAGTTCTATAGATGTCTATTAGGTCCGCTTGGTGCAG
>NW_022317243.1:0-1741 GCF_002776525.5 Piliocolobus tephrosceles
TTTTTAATGATTGCCATTCTAACTGGTGTGAGATGGTATCTCATTGTGGTTTTGATTTGCATTTCTCTGATGGCCAGTGATGATGAGCATTTTTTCATGTGTCTGTTGGCTGTATGAATGTCTTCTTTTGAGAAATGTCTGTTCATATGCTTTGCCCACTTTTTGATGGTGTTGTTTGTTTTTTTCTTGTAAATTTGTTTGAGTTCTTTGTAGGTTCTGGATATTAGCCATATGTCAGAAGAGTAGATTGCAAACATTTTCTCCCATTCTGTAGGTTGCCTTTTCACTCTGATGGTAGTTTCTTTTGCTGTGCAGAAGCTCTTTAGTTTAATTAGATCCCATTTGTCAATTTTGGCTTTTGCTGCTGTTGCTTTTGGTGTTTTCAACATGAAGTCCTTGCCCATGCCTATGTCCTGAATGGTACTACCTACGTTTTCTTCTAGGGTTTTTATGGTATTAGGTCTAACATTTAAGTCTCTAATCCATCTTGAATTAATTTTCGTATAAGGAGTAAGGAAAGGATCTAGTTTCAGCTTTCTACTTATGGCTAGCCAATTTTCCCAGCACCATTTATTAAATAGGGAATCCTTTCCCAATTTCTTGTTTTTATCAAGTTTGTCAAAGACCAGATGGCTGTAGATGTGTGGTATTATTTCTGAGGACTCTGTTCTGTTCCATTGGTCTATATCTCTGTTTTGGTACCAGTACCATGCTGTTTTGGTTACTGTAGCATTGCAGTATAGTTTGAAGTCAGGTAGCGTGATGCCTCCAGCTTTGTTCTTTTGACTTAGGATTGTCTTGGCAATGCGGGCTCTTTTTTGGTTCTATATGAACTTTAAAGCAGTTTTTTCCAAATCTGTGAAGAAACTCATTGGTAGCTTGATGGGGATGGCATTGAATCTATAAATAACCTTGGGCAGTATGGCCATTTTCACGATATTAATTCTTCCTATCCATGAGCATGGTATGTTCTTCCATTTGTTTATGTACTCTTTGATTTCACTGAGCAGTGGTTTGTAGTTCTCCTTGAAGAGGTCCTTTACATCCCTTGTAAGTTGGATTCCTAGGTATTTTATTCTCTTTGAAGCTATTGTGAATGGAAGTTCATTCCTGATTTGGCTCTCTGCTTGTCTGTTACTGGTGTATAAGAATGCTTGTGATTTTTGCACATTAACTTTGTATCCTGAGACTTTGCTGAAGTTCCTTATCAGCTTAAGGAGATTTTGGGCTGAGACAATGGGGTTTTCTAAATATACAATCATGTCATCTGCAAACAGGGACAATTTGACTTCTTCTTTTCCCTACTGAATACCCTTGATTTCTTTCTCTTGCCTGATTGCCCTAGCCAGAAATTCCAACACTATGTTGAATAGGAGTGGTGAGAGAGGGCATCCCTGTCTTGTGCCAGTTTTCAAAGGGAATGCTTCCAGTTTTTGCCCATTCAGTATGATATTGGCTGTGGGTTTGTCATAAATAGCTCTTATTATTTTGAGGTACGTTCCATCAATACCGAATTTATTGAGCGATTTTAGCATGAAGGGCTGTTGAATTTTGTCAAAAGCCTTTTCTGCATCTATTGAGATAATCATGTGGTTCTTGACTTTAGTTCTGTTTATATGCTTGATTACGTTTATTGATTTGCGAATGTTGAACCAGCCTTGCATCCCAGGGATGAAGCCCACTTGATCATGGTTGATAAGCTTTTTGATGTGCTGCTGAATCCGGTTTGCCAGTATTTTAT
>NW_022317244.1:0-1001 GCF_002776525.5 Piliocolobus tephrosceles
CTGCACCAAGCGGACCTAATAGACATCTATAGAACTCTCCACCCCAAGTCAACAGAATATACATTCTTCTCAGCACCACATCGCACTTATTCCAAAATTGACCACATAATTGGAAGTAAAGCACTCCTCAGCAAATGTAAAAGAACAGAAATTATAACAAACTGTCTCTCAGACCACAGTGCAATCAAACTAGAACTCAGGACTAAGAAACTCAATCAAAACCGCTCAACTACATGGAAACTGAACAACCTGCTCCTGAATGACTACTGGGTACATAACGAAATGAAAGCAGAAATAAAGATGTTCTTTGAATCCAATGAGAACAAAGATACAACATACCAGAATCTCTGGGACACATTTAAAGCAGTATGTAGAGGGAAATTTATAGCACTAAGTGCCCACAAGAGAAAGCAGGAAAGATCTAAAATTGACACTCTAACATCACAATTAAAAGAACTAGAGAGGCAAGAGCAAACACATTCAAAAGCTAGCAGAAGGCAAGAAATAACTAAGATCAGAGCAGAACTGAAGGAGATAGAGACACAAAAAACCCTCCAAAAAATCAATGAATCCAGGAGTTGGTTTTTTGAAAAGATCAACAAAATTGACAGACCGCTAGCAAGATTAATAAAGAAGAAAAGAGAGAGGAATCAAATAGACGCAATAAAAAATGATAAAGGGGATATCACCACCGACCCCACAGAAATACAAACTACCATCAGAGAATACTATAAACACCTCTACGCAAATCAACTAGAAAATCTAGAAGAAATGGATAATTTCCTGGACACGTACACTCTTCCAAGACTAAACCAGGAAGAAGTTGAATCCCTGAATAGACCAATAGCAGGCTCTGAAATTGAGGCAACAATTAATAGCCTACCCACCAAAAAAAGCCCAGGACCAGATGGATTCACAGCTGAATTCTACCAGAGGTACAAGGAGGAGCTGGTACCATTCCTTCTGAAACTATTCCAATCAATAGAAAAAGAGGGAATCCT
>NW_022317245.1:0-6563 GCF_002776525.5 Piliocolobus tephrosceles
CAGGCCCGGGCCTCTGCAGAGACCTCCATGCCCAGAGGTCAGAAGTCAGATCCAACCAGAGATCCCAGCCCTCCTGGATGAGCTTCTGCCCCAAACGAAATGCCATCTTCAGCTCCTACAGCCCCACGGGAGGCTTCCTTTCACTAAAGAGGAGGAGAGGACCTGCCTCATCCCGCTGCCGGCTGCCCCTAAGTTCCTCAAAGCCAGTGAGTGAGGACAGGCTTCAGGCTGTCTGCTGGGGTCACATCAAGTGTGAAAAGGTGGCAGATGCAGCTCCAGGGCAGAAATTCACCGTCAGGAACAGCTCCCCAACATCCCAGATCTCTAGGCCCCATAGATGCAAGGTTCCTCTGCTGCCACACAGGTGAGGGGAGCCTCTGATGCTGCCACCTCCATTAGAGCTGGGGTTCTGGGTCACTGCTGACGACCTGGACCTGGAGAAGGAGGTGGTGCCCCGGTGCATCAACAGTGCGCTGCGGGGTGAGGCCAAGGCCATCTGGGACTGCAGACCCTCACGGACTTCCCATGCTTTGTCCTCGCCCACAGCAGGGGCGGCTCATCTTTCTCCTGCACCTCTAGCACCCAGCATGGATGCACAACAGGACAGACACAGGTGCCAGGACTACCTGGGCCCAGTGGCCCTGATAACATCTGCTGCAGGGGCCCCCCTCTATGCCTTTTGTGTCTGGGAGGAAGCACAGCTCACCAGTCTCCCTGTTCTCCTCAGATCCCCTTCCTGCCATCACTTCCCACTCCCAGGCCTCTGCACCATTCACCTTGCTGACCCCTGCCCCCTCCCCAGCCCCAAGCATGGACTGCACCAGGAGAAGCCCAAGCCCTGCCTCTCCTGCTCCTGCAGCTGCTTCAGCAGCCCCTTCCCCACTTCACAGTCAACCCCACATGGGGGTCCCCTCTGAACGAGGAAGACAGAGGCCCTTCACATTCCTGGGCCTCAACCACAGCTGCAGCAAGAGCTGGCTTTGCCTTCCCTGTCTCTCTCAGCACCAGCAGGATGGAATTCCCATCCCCAAAGTGCATGGATTTTCCTGTCTTCCCCAGAGAGAGCCCCACATTGCCCCCGACTCTAGTGCTCCTCTCTGCCATGGTGTGGGGATCGCTGTATCTGGAGCCAGTTCCAGCCCCGCAGCCAGCACATCTGCTAAACTGGCTCCCCAGCCGACAACTGACTTGGAGGTCACCCCCATGGATACCAGTCCCCCTTCTCAGCTTTTCCTCCTGGGGCCTCCTGCTGGCTCTGGTGAAAGCTTCTTTCCATCTACCCAGGCCCTTTTGATGTCCCACAGCGACAGCACAGTCCCAGCCAAGGACACCACCGGCCTGGCTGACCTGAGGTTCTCTGGCTTCACTCCAACATTGAAACTTCCTGTTACACCGTAGCCACAGTCCAGGCCGCATCTGGGATCCCGGATGTGCAGCAGCATGGAGCCCCCACTTGTGGAAGCTCCCTCCAGTTTCTAGGCCTGGCATCTCCCGCTCCGGCCCCGGCCTCAAACTCTGCCCCAGCCAGCCAGGTCGGGGCACCACAGCACACTCAGCCATAGGGGGTTCAATACCCACCACTTCCACCTTGGGCACCCCTGCCAGTACCCAGCTGCCTTTTGCTGCGCCCCTGGCTGTGTCCCATCCTGACCCATCCACTGCCTCTGCCTGTGAGCTGCTGTCCACAAACCCCTCCCTCGGCCAATATCCTCCCCAGCATTAGGCGGCTCTGCTCAGCATTTGGCAGCAGGAGTCCAGCCCCCTCAAGCTTGGCGGTTTCAGCCGCACTTACGGGCTTTGGGAGCAGAGAGGCGGCCCCAGCTCTGGGTTTCAGAAATGAATCCCTCAGCAGCAAAGCGGCAATGAGAAGTGCCCCGAGCACCACAGACAGCAGTGAGACGTGGGGGCCTGAACCCCAGGGGACCCCTAGGCAGAGCACCCCCATAATGACTGGGGACCCAGCACGAGGAGCAACTCTGTTGGCAGGCACTGTTTCAATCACATCACCCGGGGGATCAGTTAAGTAGACACCCCCAGTTACAAGTTGGGGACCCAGTGCCACTGCAAACAAGGCTGGCTTCAGGTGCACATCTGAGCCGGCCTCTGACCCTAGCAACCCCACTACCCACGGGGGCACAGTGAGTAGGAACCTGGCCTTTTGCATCCCCTAATCTCCAGGGTTCTGTTGAACACAGGTTGGCTGGGCCATCCTTCAGCTCGACTTCCAGCTTATCCTCCCCCATGGCAGGATTTGAGGTCTTAGCTATAAATTATTTGCCTCGACCAAGGTCCAGAAGAGTTTTCTCCATGTTTCCTTATAGTATTTTTGGAGTTTTTGGTCTTATGTGCAAATCTTAGATCTATCCTGAGGTAACTTTTTTATTTGGTGGAGCACAGGGGCCCAGTCTAACTCTTCTGCATGTGGTTATCCAACCTTCCCCTACTGTTGAACAGGGTGGCCTTTGCCCGATATGTGTTTCTGTCGGCTCTGTTGAAGATCAGTTGACTGTGCATATGTGGCTGTCTTTCTGGGTTCTGCCCCTCTTACTTTGCAGGGTTCAGCTTCCTAGGCTGTTCTCACAGGTTGTTGAGTGGCTGCAGGTTTTCCGGGTGCAAGCAGGGAGCAAGCTATCAGTGGCTTTACCATTCTGGGTTCTGGAGGACAGTGGCCCCCTTCCCACAGCACCATTAGACAGTGCCCCAGTGGGGACTGTGTGTGGGGATTCCAAGCCCACATTTCCCATCCACTCTGCCCTAGTAGAGGTTCTCTGTGAAGGCTCTGCCCCCGAGCAGGCTTCTACTTGGAAACCCAGGCTTTCCCATACGTTCCCCAAAATCTAGGTGGAGGCTGCCAAGCCTGCTTCACTCTTGCACTCTGTGCATTGCAGGCTTAACACAACGTGGAAACTGCCAAGGCTTGTGGCTTGCAGCCTCTGGAGTGGTGGAGGCTCTAGCTACATCTGGGACTCTTTGAGCTGAGACTGGAGCCAGAATAGCCAGCATCGGGGGAGCAGTGTCCCAAGGCTGCGCAGGGCAGTGAGCCCCTTGGCTCTGGAACAGGAGACATTTCATTCCTTCTAGGCCTCAGGGCCTGTGATGGGAAGGGCTGTTTCTGAGTTTTCAGCCTGCCTTGGCCTCCCAAAGTGCTGGGATTACAGGCGTCAGCCACTGCACCTGGCTTATTAAATAGGTTTTTTAAAACCTTTTGATCTCTCTTCACTTTCCAGAACACCAAAACTTTGAATATTTGCTCACTTTTTAGTATCCCAATGTCTTGAAGGCTTTGTTCATTTTTCTTCTTCATTTTTCTCTAACTGGATTATTCCAAAAAAACTGTATTTGAGTTCTTAGATTTTTTCTCCTACTTTGCCTCACCTATTGTTGAAGCTTTCAAGCATATTTTGTATTTCTTACAATGAGTTCTCCAGTCCCAGAATTTCTGTTTAGTTTTTAAAAAAACATCTCTCTCTCCTTGGTGACTTTTTCACTCATATCCTCAACTGTTTTCCTGAGATTTTTGTATTGGTTTTCAGATTTTTCTTGCATCTCATTGTTTTTATAAAATCAATATTTCGAGTTATTTATCTGGGATGTGAAGAATTTCTTTGTTGAAATTCTAGTGCTGGAGAATTATTGTGTTCTTTTGGGGGTGTGGCGTTTCCTTATGTTTTCACGATTCCATTGTATGTTGATACTGGCATATCTGGTACAGAGTCACTTCTTCCTATTCTTGAATTTGCTTTCCTTTTGTGGGGGAGGTGGGCTTCTTCCTGGACATGTGTCTATGGTGTTGGTTGAGTAGGGTGCCTTGGCTTTCCTTCTGGGTGCATGCAGTAGTGAATTCTCTGTATGATTTCATCGGCTATAAATAGCGTTAGTGATATCTGCAGTCTCCTCGGTGTGTTAGGGTACAGTTATCAGCAGAGCTGGTTGTGTGGTTGTTCTGGGAACTGGATCGCCACATAGGCCCATCTCAGGTTTCAGTGGTAGAGATGGTAGGCTAAATGTGTCTGTCTTTGTGCCATGGGGCAGCATATAGTGGCCCCTGTGGTGGGCCAACTTGTTGGTCTCTGAGAGGCTTCCGTGGCTGCTGGTCTGGGACTGTGTGGAAGAGCAGGTACTTAAGACAGTGGGCAGCTGGCATGGCATGGGTCATGAGAGTTGCAGTGATTAAATGCTCTTCTGGATCCCATACACTGATGTTGGCAGTGGTTGTGTGGGCTGTGCATGCCAGCCTCTGGGCCAGTAGGTGGTACTTGCACATCAGAGTCAGATGAGGTGGTAGTGGGAGGGTATTGAGGGCCAACTTCAGTCTTTTGAGACTCTGCCTCTGGGTCATGAATTTGGTTGTATAATCCGGAGGACCCTGAACCCTGCATTCTGTCTCAAGAGGCAGACAAAGCCGGTGAAGCCAGGCAGGGTTGGTGTCACTCAGGCCCCTCAATTGTGACTGTGAACCAGCAGTGATTGGCAGGCAACGAACAATAGTCAGGCCCCAGGCTAAGTCTGTGGATGAGTGATAGCAGCTTCCATGCAGAGTCACTGCCACAGGAGGGGTGGGGCCACCTACAGTGGCCACAGCCATGGCATGCCGGTGGCGGATGCACATCCTTCTCATGGCCCAATCCTGGCAGGCTTTCTACTCAGTCCCAGCTTTCACAGCAGACCCAATGGTCTGTCCAGACCCAGCCATATGTGCATAGCTCCCAACTCAGCTCCACGCCATAGGAGCCCTTGCCTAGCTCAGGACAGAGTGTCCGCAGCAACTTGCCCATCATGTTCAAACCCCAGTCTGGTTCTGGTGGTGCCCACTTTCCAGCACTGACGGCCGCAGCGTATGCCACACTTGCTTCCTACCGGCTGCAAGAACCCATCCCCCCCTTTTTTTTTTGAGCTGGGGTTTCACTCTTGTTGCCCCGACTGGAGTGCAATGGCGCAATCTGTGCTCACTGCAACCTCCACCTCTCAGGTTCAAGTGATTCTCCTGCCTCAGCCTCTTGAGTAGCTGGAATTACAGGCACCCACCACCACACCCAGCTAATTTTTGTATTTTTAGTAGAGACGGTAGTAGATGTTGGCCAGGCTGGTCTTGAACTCCTGACCTCAGGTGATCCACCTGCCTTAGCCCCTCAAGGTGCTGGGATGATAAGCGCAAGCCACCGCACCCGGCCGAATCCATCCCTTACACATGCCCAAGTTCCACAAGCAACAGCCCAGATTTCCTGAATGCCTAGGACTGGTGCCACTGTGTCCCAGGACAGCACACAGTCTATTAAATGATGAGATCAAAAGTGATGTTTTGCTATAGCCACCTGTGCTTCAGAGAGGATTTGGGATCCAGGGCAGTCTCCCTTCCTAGCTATGTTACCTCTGGCTGTCTCCCAGCAGGTCCTTAACTGAGATTCACAGACTGAGAACATCAGAGCACACGCCCACTGCCTGGACTGCACGGTGCAGCAGAGGGAAAGGGCAGCACAGAATGTCTCTCTCACCCTCTCCCTGGAATTTGGAGTCATTCCCAGCTCCTGGCCGGTCTCTACCAAGCATAGTGACGCTTTTCCTTCTCCTCCCTAGCTTTTTGTGTTTTCCATGTCTTCTGTTGAGATCTCATGTTCTCTCTAGGATAATATTCAAAGTGTGGTTGTCTGCACACTATTTCAATTCTTATAAGTAAATCAGATGACTATGAATTGCTTCTAGGCAACCATGTTTTGTTTTTTTTTTTTTTTAAATGAGCCCCTTTCAGTGAGAACCACAAGGCTCACCTTGACCTCTGCAATCCCAGAGCAAACTAGAGGCCCAGAGACCCTGATTCCCTCCCCATTCCTTCCCTGCAGCTTTGCCCTCCATGTGGGTGATGTGAGGCTCTTCCATTGCTCGATCCCAGTGGTCAGAGTCTCTGACGGAGGCCCTTGGCTGAGGTCCCTTCAGTCCTGGAGCTGGCACGACACCCCCTACATCCTAGAGCTGACTCCACTCTGCCCTCCCCGACTCCCTCCTAGAACCCTTGTCCTTCCCCATACCTTATCATAAAGCTTCTTATTTATATTATTCCCATGTGTCTGTGTCGTGTGGACCCAGGGGGAGAAAGCCTTGGTTTGTGTGAGTTTTGATATGTGAGGTCTGAACTAACTGCTAAGTCTCCTGTGGCCCAGTCAATGGAGTGCAGGCAGTAGCACGACTTGATGGCTATAATGATGGACACCAATTTAAGTGTTCTGTGTTTAAGGGATGGTGGCTCAGGATCAAGCAGGCCCCAGGGAGGGATAGTCTGGGAGACTCATTCCGCCTCTTAATTACTGCTGCTCCCTCACCTACATACACATCTCATCCAGAGAGTATGGGCCTGGCATGGAAGCTCCTGGGCCAGGGAAAATCACTTCTGCTCTGTCACCAAAGGAAACGTTAATTGTAGTATGTCTCATGTCCCTGAGCAGTGTGTGGCATCCTGCTTTGAAAAAAGAAGGATTCCTTGAGTATGTCTTTACTCTTTTTCAGAAATAGGGATGGTAAGAGAGTATTTGCACAGGAACAATCTAAAGCTAGCGAGATTTTAATTCTAA
>NW_022317246.1:0-6563 GCF_002776525.5 Piliocolobus tephrosceles
TTAGAATTAAAATCTCGCTAGCTTTAGATTGTTCCTGTGCAAATACTCTCTTACCATCCCTATTTCTGAAAAAGAGTAAAGACATACTCAAGGAATCCTTCTTTTTTCAAAGCAGGATGCCACACACTGCTCAGGGACATGAGACATACTACAATTAACGTTTCCTTTGGTGACAGAGCAGAAGTGATTTTCCCTGGCCCAGGAGCTTCCATGCCAGGCCCATACTCTCTGGATGAGATGTGTATGTAGGTGAGGGAGCAGCAGTAATTAAGAGGCGGAATGAGTCTCCCAGACTATCCCTCCCTGGGGCCTGCTTGATCCTGAGCCACCATCCCTTAAACACAGAACACTTAAATTGGTGTCCATCATTATAGCCATCAAGTCGTGCTACTGCCTGCACTCCATTGACTGGGCCACAGGAGACTTAGCAGTTAGTTCAGACCTCACATATCAAAACTCACACAAACCAAGGCTTTCTCCCCCTGGGTCCACACGACACAGACACATGGGAATAATATAAATAAGAAGCTTTATGATAAGGTATGGGGAAGGACAAGGGTTCTAGGAGGGAGTCGGGGAGGGCAGAGTGGAGTCAGCTCTAGGATGTAGGGGGTGTCGTGCCAGCTCCAGGACTGAAGGGACCTCAGCCAAGGGCCTCCGTCAGAGACTCTGACCACTGGGATCGAGCAATGGAAGAGCCTCACATCACCCACATGGAGGGCAAAGCTGCAGGGAAGGAATGGGGAGGGAATCAGGGTCTCTGGGCCTCTAGTTTGCTCTGGGATTGCAGAGGTCAAGGTGAGCCTTGTGGTTCTCACTGAAAGGGGCTCATTTAAAAAAAAAAAAAAACAAAACATGGTTGCCTAGAAGCAATTCATAGTCATCTGATTTACTTATAAGAATTGAAATAGTGTGCAGACAACCACACTTTGAATATTATCCTAGAGAGAACATGAGATCTCAACAGAAGACATGGAAAACACAAAAAGCTAGGGAGGAGAAGGAAAAGCGTCACTATGCTTGGTAGAGACCGGCCAGGAGCTGGGAATGACTCCAAATTCCAGGGAGAGGGTGAGAGAGACATTCTGTGCTGCCCTTTCCCTCTGCTGCACCGTGCAGTCCAGGCAGTGGGCGTGTGCTCTGATGTTCTCAGTCTGTGAATCTCAGTTAAGGACCTGCTGGGAGACAGCCAGAGGTAACATAGCTAGGAAGGGAGACTGCCCTGGATCCCAAATCCTCTCTGAAGCACAGGTGGCTATAGCAAAACATCACTTTTGATCTCATCATTTAATAGACTGTGTGCTGTCCTGGGACACAGTGGCACCAGTCCTAGGCATTCAGGAAATCTGGGCTGTTGCTTGTGGAACTTGGGCATGTGTAAGGGATGGATTCGGCCGGGTGCGGTGGCTTGCGCTTATCATCCCAGCACCTTGAGGGGCTAAGGCAGGTGGATCACCTGAGGTCAGGAGTTCAAGACCAGCCTGGCCAACATCTACTACCGTCTCTACTAAAAATACAAAAATTAGCTGGGTGTGGTGGTGGGTGCCTGTAATTCCAGCTACTCAAGAGGCTGAGGCAGGAGAATCACTTGAACCTGAGAGGTGGAGGTTGCAGTGAGCACAGATTGCGCCATTGCACTCCAGTCGGGGCAACAAGAGTGAAACCCCAGCTCAAAAAAAAAAGGGGGGGATGGGTTCTTGCAGCCGGTAGGAAGCAAGTGTGGCATACGCTGCGGCCGTCAGTGCTGGAAAGTGGGCACCACCAGAACCAGACTGGGGTTTGAACATGATGGGCAAGTTGCTGCGGACACTCTGTCCTGAGCTAGGCAAGGGCTCCTATGGCGTGGAGCTGAGTTGGGAGCTATGCACATATGGCTGGGTCTGGACAGACCATTGGGTCTGCTGTGAAAGCTGGGACTGAGTAGAAAGCCTGCCAGGATTGGGCCATGAGAAGGATGTGCATCCGCCACCGGCATGCCATGGCTGTGGCCACTGTAGGTGGCCCCACCCCTCCTGTGGCAGTGACTCTGCATGGAAGCTGCTATCACTCATCCACAGACTTAGCCTGGGGCCTGACTATTGTTCGTTGCCTGCCAATCACTGCTGGTTCACAGTCACAATTGAGGGGCCTGAGTGACACCAACCCTGCCTGGCTTCACCGGCTTTGTCTGCCTCTTGAGACAGAATGCAGGGTTCAGGGTCCTCCGGATTATACAACCAAATTCATGACCCAGAGGCAGAGTCTCAAAAGACTGAAGTTGGCCCTCAATACCCTCCCACTACCACCTCATCTGACTCTGATGTGCAAGTACCACCTACTGGCCCAGAGGCTGGCATGCACAGCCCACACAACCACTGCCAACATCAGTGTATGGGATCCAGAAGAGCATTTAATCACTGCAACTCTCATGACCCATGCCATGCCAGCTGCCCACTGTCTTAAGTACCTGCTCTTCCACACAGTCCCAGACCAGCAGCCACGGAAGCCTCTCAGAGACCAACAAGTTGGCCCACCACAGGGGCCACTATATGCTGCCCCATGGCACAAAGACAGACACATTTAGCCTACCATCTCTACCACTGAAACCTGAGATGGGCCTATGTGGCGATCCAGTTCCCAGAACAACCACACAACCAGCTCTGCTGATAACTGTACCCTAACACACCGAGGAGACTGCAGATATCACTAACGCTATTTATAGCCGATGAAATCATACAGAGAATTCACTACTGCATGCACCCAGAAGGAAAGCCAAGGCACCCTACTCAACCAACACCATAGACACATGTCCAGGAAGAAGCCCACCTCCCCCACAAAAGGAAAGCAAATTCAAGAATAGGAAGAAGTGACTCTGTACCAGATATGCCAGTATCAACATACAATGGAATCGTGAAAACATAAGGAAACGCCACACCCCCAAAAGAACACAATAATTCTCCAGCACTAGAATTTCAACAAAGAAATTCTTCACATCCCAGATAAATAACTCGAAATATTGATTTTATAAAAACAATGAGATGCAAGAAAAATCTGAAAACCAATACAAAAATCTCAGGAAAACAGTTGAGGATATGAGTGAAAAAGTCACCAAGGAGAGAGAGATGTTTTTTTAAAAACTAAACAGAAATTCTGGGACTGGAGAACTCATTGTAAGAAATACAAAATATGCTTGAAAGCTTCAACAATAGGTGAGGCAAAGTAGGAGAAAAAATCTAAGAACTCAAATACAGTTTTTTTGGAATAATCCAGTTAGAGAAAAATGAAGAAGAAAAATGAACAAAGCCTTCAAGACATTGGGATACTAAAAAGTGAGCAAATATTCAAAGTTTTGGTGTTCTGGAAAGTGAAGAGAGATCAAAAGGTTTTAAAAAACCTATTTAATAAGCCAGGTGCAGTGGCTGACGCCTGTAATCCCAGCACTTTGGGAGGCCAAGGCAGGCTGAAAACTCAGAAACAGCCCTTCCCATCACAGGCCCTGAGGCCTAGAAGGAATGAAATGTCTCCTGTTCCAGAGCCAAGGGGCTCACTGCCCTGCGCAGCCTTGGGACACTGCTCCCCCGATGCTGGCTATTCTGGCTCCAGTCTCAGCTCAAAGAGTCCCAGATGTAGCTAGAGCCTCCACCACTCCAGAGGCTGCAAGCCACAAGCCTTGGCAGTTTCCACGTTGTGTTAAGCCTGCAATGCACAGAGTGCAAGAGTGAAGCAGGCTTGGCAGCCTCCACCTAGATTTTGGGGAACGTATGGGAAAGCCTGGGTTTCCAAGTAGAAGCCTGCTCGGGGGCAGAGCCTTCACAGAGAACCTCTACTAGGGCAGAGTGGATGGGAAATGTGGGCTTGGAATCCCCACACACAGTCCCCACTGGGGCACTGTCTAATGGTGCTGTGGGAAGGGGGCCACTGTCCTCCAGAACCCAGAATGGTAAAGCCACTGATAGCTTGCTCCCTGCTTGCACCCGGAAAACCTGCAGCCACTCAACAACCTGTGAGAACAGCCTAGGAAGCTGAACCCTGCAAAGTAAGAGGGGCAGAACCCAGAAAGACAGCCACATATGCACAGTCAACTGATCTTCAACAGAGCCGACAGAAACACATATCGGGCAAAGGCCACCCTGTTCAACAGTAGGGGAAGGTTGGATAACCACATGCAGAAGAGTTAGACTGGGCCCCTGTGCTCCACCAAATAAAAAAGTTACCTCAGGATAGATCTAAGATTTGCACATAAGACCAAAAACTCCAAAAATACTATAAGGAAACATGGAGAAAACTCTTCTGGACCTTGGTCGAGGCAAATAATTTATAGCTAAGACCTCAAATCCTGCCATGGGGGAGGATAAGCTGGAAGTCGAGCTGAAGGATGGCCCAGCCAACCTGTGTTCAACAGAACCCTGGAGATTAGGGGATGCAAAAGGCCAGGTTCCTACTCACTGTGCCCCCGTGGGTAGTGGGGTTGCTAGGGTCAGAGGCCGGCTCAGATGTGCACCTGAAGCCAGCCTTGTTTGCAGTGGCACTGGGTCCCCAACTTGTAACTGGGGGTGTCTACTTAACTGATCCCCCGGGTGATGTGATTGAAACAGTGCCTGCCAACAGAGTTGCTCCTCGTGCTGGGTCCCCAGTCATTATGGGGGTGCTCTGCCTAGGGGTCCCCTGGGGTTCAGGCCCCCACGTCTCACTGCTGTCTGTGGTGCTCGGGGCACTTCTCATTGCCGCTTTGCTGCTGAGGGATTCATTTCTGAAACCCAGAGCTGGGGCCGCCTCTCTGCTCCCAAAGCCCGTAAGTGCGGCTGAAACCGCCAAGCTTGAGGGGGCTGGACTCCTGCTGCCAAATGCTGAGCAGAGCCGCCTAATGCTGGGGAGGATATTGGCCGAGGGAGGGGTTTGTGGACAGCAGCTCACAGGCAGAGGCAGTGGATGGGTCAGGATGGGACACAGCCAGGGGCGCAGCAAAAGGCAGCTGGGTACTGGCAGGGGTGCCCAAGGTGGAAGTGGTGGGTATTGAACCCCCTATGGCTGAGTGTGCTGTGGTGCCCCGACCTGGCTGGCTGGGGCAGAGTTTGAGGCCGGGGCCGGAGCGGGAGATGCCAGGCCTAGAAACTGGAGGGAGCTTCCACAAGTGGGGGCTCCATGCTGCTGCACATCCGGGATCCCAGATGCGGCCTGGACTGTGGCTACGGTGTAACAGGAAGTTTCAATGTTGGAGTGAAGCCAGAGAACCTCAGGTCAGCCAGGCCGGTGGTGTCCTTGGCTGGGACTGTGCTGTCGCTGTGGGACATCAAAAGGGCCTGGGTAGATGGAAAGAAGCTTTCACCAGAGCCAGCAGGAGGCCCCAGGAGGAAAAGCTGAGAAGGGGGACTGGTATCCATGGGGGTGACCTCCAAGTCAGTTGTCGGCTGGGGAGCCAGTTTAGCAGATGTGCTGGCTGCGGGGCTGGAACTGGCTCCAGATACAGCGATCCCCACACCATGGCAGAGAGGAGCACTAGAGTCGGGGGCAATGTGGGGCTCTCTCTGGGGAAGACAGGAAAATCCATGCACTTTGGGGATGGGAATTCCATCCTGCTGGTGCTGAGAGAGACAGGGAAGGCAAAGCCAGCTCTTGCTGCAGCTGTGGTTGAGGCCCAGGAATGTGAAGGGCCTCTGTCTTCCTCGTTCAGAGGGGACCCCCATGTGGGGTTGACTGTGAAGTGGGGAAGGGGCTGCTGAAGCAGCTGCAGGAGCAGGAGAGGCAGGGCTTGGGCTTCTCCTGGTGCAGTCCATGCTTGGGGCTGGGGAGGGGGCAGGGGTCAGCAAGGTGAATGGTGCAGAGGCCTGGGAGTGGGAAGTGATGGCAGGAAGGGGATCTGAGGAGAACAGGGAGACTGGTGAGCTGTGCTTCCTCCCAGACACAAAAGGCATAGAGGGGGGCCCCTGCAGCAGATGTTATCAGGGCCACTGGGCCCAGGTAGTCCTGGCACCTGTGTCTGTCCTGTTGTGCATCCATGCTGGGTGCTAGAGGTGCAGGAGAAAGATGAGCCGCCCCTGCTGTGGGCGAGGACAAAGCATGGGAAGTCCGTGAGGGTCTGCAGTCCCAGATGGCCTTGGCCTCACCCCGCAGCGCACTGTTGATGCACCGGGGCACCACCTCCTTCTCCAGGTCCAGGTCGTCAGCAGTGACCCAGAACCCCAGCTCTAATGGAGGTGGCAGCATCAGAGGCTCCCCTCACCTGTGTGGCAGCAGAGGAACCTTGCATCTATGGGGCCTAGAGATCTGGGATGTTGGGGAGCTGTTCCTGACGGTGAATTTCTGCCCTGGAGCTGCATCTGCCACCTTTTCACACTTGATGTGACCCCAGCAGACAGCCTGAAGCCTGTCCTCACTCACTGGCTTTGAGGAACTTAGGGGCAGCCGGCAGCGGGATGAGGCAGGTCCTCTCCTCCTCTTTAGTGAAAGGAAGCCTCCCGTGGGGCTGTAGGAGCTGAAGATGGCATTTCGTTTGGGGCAGAAGCTCATCCAGGAGGGCTGGGATCTCTGGTTGGATCTGACTTCTGACCTCTGGGCATGGAGGTCTCTGCAGAGGCCCGGGCCTG
>NW_022317247.1:0-1026 GCF_002776525.5 Piliocolobus tephrosceles
ACCACAGTTGCCACCTCAGCAAGATCTGAGTGGCCTGTGCAATGCTCTTCTAAGCGACACTCCCCTCCAGGGATTCCAGCAAGGAGGCAAGAGGACCCACAGGTCCTGATCTCAAAGCTGTCACCCCTTGCACCAAATGCTGGGCCACAAATCCTGCTCCCCTGCAGTGCCCTCTCTGGCAGGCAGGGACCGGATCCTGGAAAGTGCACCGACAGCTCTGAGGCCCCGCCAAGGGGAGAAGGAAGCTCTACCCTAGCAAGAAGCTCAGCCACCTCCAGCCCAGCACCCTCAACCCTCAGCAGGAGAATGGGAACCTCCAGGGGGCTGATCCACAGCCTTTGCGCAGGCCTGTACCTCCCACATCCTCTGCGCGAGCCCTCTCTGTCCAAAATTTACTGCCGGGTGCCCCGCTGTTACCTGCAGGTGCCTTGCCCGCGGGACCATGCTGCGCCAAATCATTATACTCCCTCGTTGCTCACCAAATCTTCGCGCTGGTTTGAAAGATGCATTACCCGGCCACAGGTGAAACTGCGCTCTTATTCTTAAGCTGAGTTTACAGCTAGAGGAGGAAACTCACAGCCCAGATCTCAAGAATTCAAGCATCTGACGGGTCCCCATTGCTCCCAGGGGCTGTGTCCCTCACCCCTGTCACATCCGGGGCAGAGGACCTGCCAGTAGGGCTCAGTTGCCTGGAGCCTCCCCACTCCATCTCCCAGTTCACTTTGCTTGTGGACAGAGTGGCAGGCCATCCTACAAGCACCCGGACACTTGGCATCAGTGGTGTCAAGACAACTCCAAGAAGGTTTTCGGTGATGCTGCAAGCCCTGTGTTCCTTCCTGGCAATCCTGCCTTCAATTTGAATGCACAGGTACCACAGCAAGCCAGTGCCGTGTGCTCCAAATTCCAGGATGTCCTGCATCTGAGCCAGTGCACTGAGCACAAGGACTCTGTGGGGCTCAGGAGCAGGGAGTCACCCCTTTGGGGCCCACAACACCCCACTGTGTGTGCCCCAGACTTCTGTCCACA
>NW_022317248.1:0-1026 GCF_002776525.5 Piliocolobus tephrosceles
TGTGGACAGAAGTCTGGGGCACACACAGTGGGGTGTTGTGGGCCCCAAAGGGGTGACTCCCTGCTCCTGAGCCCCACAGAGTCCTTGTGCTCAGTGCACTGGCTCAGATGCAGGACATCCTGGAATTTGGAGCACACGGCACTGGCTTGCTGTGGTACCTGTGCATTCAAATTGAAGGCAGGATTGCCAGGAAGGAACACAGGGCTTGCAGCATCACCGAAAACCTTCTTGGAGTTGTCTTGACACCACTGATGCCAAGTGTCCGGGTGCTTGTAGGATGGCCTGCCACTCTGTCCACAAGCAAAGTGAACTGGGAGATGGAGTGGGGAGGCTCCAGGCAACTGAGCCCTACTGGCAGGTCCTCTGCCCCGGATGTGACAGGGGTGAGGGACACAGCCCCTGGGAGCAATGGGGACCCGTCAGATGCTTGAATTCTTGAGATCTGGGCTGTGAGTTTCCTCCTCTAGCTGTAAACTCAGCTTAAGAATAAGAGCGCAGTTTCACCTGTGGCCGGGTAATGCATCTTTCAAACCAGCGCGAAGATTTGGTGAGCAACGAGGGAGTATAATGATTTGGCGCAGCATGGTCCCGCGGGCAAGGCACCTGCAGGTAACAGCGGGGCACCCGGCAGTAAATTTTGGACAGAGAGGGCTCGCGCAGAGGATGTGGGAGGTACAGGCCTGCGCAAAGGCTGTGGATCAGCCCCCTGGAGGTTCCCATTCTCCTGCTGAGGGTTGAGGGTGCTGGGCTGGAGGTGGCTGAGCTTCTTGCTAGGGTAGAGCTTCCTTCTCCCCTTGGCGGGGCCTCAGAGCTGTCGGTGCACTTTCCAGGATCCGGTCCCTGCCTGCCAGAGAGGGCACTGCAGGGGAGCAGGATTTGTGGCCCAGCATTTGGTGCAAGGGGTGACAGCTTTGAGATCAGGACCTGTGGGTCCTCTTGCCTCCTTGCTGGAATCCCTGGAGGGGAGTGTCGCTTAGAAGAGCATTGCACAGGCCACTCAGATCTTGCTGAGGTGGCAACTGTGGT
>NW_022317249.1:0-1190 GCF_002776525.5 Piliocolobus tephrosceles
CCCAGGAGGCTGAGGTGACAGGATTGCTTGAGCCTGGGAGGTGGAAGCGGTGAGTGGCTGCACCACTGCACTCCAGCCTGGGTAACAGAGCAAGACCCTGTCTGAAAACAAAAAACAACCACACACAACAGTGGAGGACAAAAGGCAATGAAGTGGCATATTCAAAGTGCTGAAGAAACCGTCAAACAATAATTCTATACCTGGCAAAACTACCTTTGAAATGGAAGAGAAATGAAGATATTCTAGATAAATAAAAACTGAGAGACTTTGTGGCTAAAAGACCTGTCCCATAAGAAGTACTAATGTGAATCTGCACAAAGAAATAAAAAGCACTGGCTGGGTGCAGTGGCTGAGCCTATAATCCCAGCACTTTGGGAGGCTTAGGCTGGAGGATTACTTGAGGTCAAGAGTTTGAGACCAGCCTGGGAAACATGGTGAAACCCTGTCTCTACGGAAAAAACAAAAATTGGCCAGGCATGGTGTTACATGCCTGCAGTCCCAGCTACTCAGGAGGCTGAGGCACGAGAATCGCTTGAACCTGGGAGGCAGAGGTTTCAGTGGGTCAAGACTGTGCCACTGCACTCCAGCCTGGGCAACAGAGCTAGACTCTGTCCCAAAATAAAGAAAAAAAATAAGAAAAAGATACTTCCATAATGCAATAATTATAAATCTAGTTGATGAACATAAAGTGTATAAAGATGTAATGTGTGACAATAACAGGATAAAGGAGGGGGTGAGAGTAGAGCCTTAGAGAAGCAAAGTTTTTATATACTATTGAAACAAAGTTGGTATTAATCTGAACTACAATGTTATAAAATTAAGATGTAGCTGAGACCACAGTTGCACACCACCACACTCAGCTAATTGTAAAAAAAATTTTAGAGGGGCCGGGCGCGGTGGCTCAAGCCTGTAATCCCAGCACTTTGGGAGGCCGAGACGGGCGGATCACGAGGTCGGGAGATCGAGACCATCCTGGCTAACATGGTGAAACCCCGTCTCTACTAAAAAAATACAGAAAACTAGCCGGGCGAGGTGGCGGGCGCCTGTAGTCCCAGCTACTCAGGAGGCTGAGGCAGGAGAATGGTGTGAACCCGGGAGGCGGAGCTTGCAGTGAGCTGAGATCTGGCCACTGCACTCCAGCCCGGGCGACAGAGCGAGACTCCGTCTCAAAAAAAAAAAAAAAAAAAAAA
>NW_022317249.1:1290-1697 GCF_002776525.5 Piliocolobus tephrosceles
AAAAAAAAAAAAAAAAAAAAAAAAAAAAAAAAATTTAGAGATAGGGTCTCACTATATTGCCCAGGCTGGTCTTGAACTCCTAGTCTCAAGCAATTCTCCTTCCTTGGCCTCCCAAAGTACTGGGATTATAGGTATGCACCACTGCATCTGGCCACAAACATTTGTTTTTTTATTTTTCATTTTTCAAGACAGGGTTTCACTTTGTTTCCCAGGCTGGAGTACAGTGGCACAATCATGGCTCACTGCAGCCCTGACCTCCCGGCATCAAGTGATCCTCCTGCCTTAGCCACCTGAGTAGTTGTGACTACAGGCGTGTGCCACCATGCTCAGCTAATTTTTAAATTTTTTTGTAGAGATGAAGTCTCAGTATGTTGCCCCGGCTGGCCTTGAAATCCTAGGCTGAAGCA
>NW_022317250.1:0-407 GCF_002776525.5 Piliocolobus tephrosceles
TGCTTCAGCCTAGGATTTCAAGGCCAGCCGGGGCAACATACTGAGACTTCATCTCTACAAAAAAATTTAAAAATTAGCTGAGCATGGTGGCACACGCCTGTAGTCACAACTACTCAGGTGGCTAAGGCAGGAGGATCACTTGATGCCGGGAGGTCAGGGCTGCAGTGAGCCATGATTGTGCCACTGTACTCCAGCCTGGGAAACAAAGTGAAACCCTGTCTTGAAAAATGAAAAATAAAAAAACAAATGTTTGTGGCCAGATGCAGTGGTGCATACCTATAATCCCAGTACTTTGGGAGGCCAAGGAAGGAGAATTGCTTGAGACTAGGAGTTCAAGACCAGCCTGGGCAATATAGTGAGACCCTATCTCTAAATTTTTTTTTTTTTTTTTTTTTTTTTTTTTTTTT
>NW_022317250.1:507-1697 GCF_002776525.5 Piliocolobus tephrosceles
TTTTTTTTTTTTTTTTTTTTTTGAGACGGAGTCTCGCTCTGTCGCCCGGGCTGGAGTGCAGTGGCCAGATCTCAGCTCACTGCAAGCTCCGCCTCCCGGGTTCACACCATTCTCCTGCCTCAGCCTCCTGAGTAGCTGGGACTACAGGCGCCCGCCACCTCGCCCGGCTAGTTTTCTGTATTTTTTTAGTAGAGACGGGGTTTCACCATGTTAGCCAGGATGGTCTCGATCTCCCGACCTCGTGATCCGCCCGTCTCGGCCTCCCAAAGTGCTGGGATTACAGGCTTGAGCCACCGCGCCCGGCCCCTCTAAAATTTTTTTTACAATTAGCTGAGTGTGGTGGTGTGCAACTGTGGTCTCAGCTACATCTTAATTTTATAACATTGTAGTTCAGATTAATACCAACTTTGTTTCAATAGTATATAAAAACTTTGCTTCTCTAAGGCTCTACTCTCACCCCCTCCTTTATCCTGTTATTGTCACACATTACATCTTTATACACTTTATGTTCATCAACTAGATTTATAATTATTGCATTATGGAAGTATCTTTTTCTTATTTTTTTTCTTTATTTTGGGACAGAGTCTAGCTCTGTTGCCCAGGCTGGAGTGCAGTGGCACAGTCTTGACCCACTGAAACCTCTGCCTCCCAGGTTCAAGCGATTCTCGTGCCTCAGCCTCCTGAGTAGCTGGGACTGCAGGCATGTAACACCATGCCTGGCCAATTTTTGTTTTTTCCGTAGAGACAGGGTTTCACCATGTTTCCCAGGCTGGTCTCAAACTCTTGACCTCAAGTAATCCTCCAGCCTAAGCCTCCCAAAGTGCTGGGATTATAGGCTCAGCCACTGCACCCAGCCAGTGCTTTTTATTTCTTTGTGCAGATTCACATTAGTACTTCTTATGGGACAGGTCTTTTAGCCACAAAGTCTCTCAGTTTTTATTTATCTAGAATATCTTCATTTCTCTTCCATTTCAAAGGTAGTTTTGCCAGGTATAGAATTATTGTTTGACGGTTTCTTCAGCACTTTGAATATGCCACTTCATTGCCTTTTGTCCTCCACTGTTGTGTGTGGTTGTTTTTTGTTTTCAGACAGGGTCTTGCTCTGTTACCCAGGCTGGAGTGCAGTGGTGCAGCCACTCACCGCTTCCACCTCCCAGGCTCAAGCAATCCTGTCACCTCAGCCTCCTGGG
>NW_022317251.1:0-1555 GCF_002776525.5 Piliocolobus tephrosceles
TAAGGTTTTGCATGCGACTTAAACTGTACATTTATTAATAAATTGCTCCGTAAGCAATTTATTGTACTCCGAGTGAATGAGTCTCGGAGTACAGGCTGTACTGCCCCCTGTCCGCCTGCTCCGTGCCCCCTCACGAGTCCCATCCGCAACCCTCGAGGCCTCCCGAGGAGGGGAGCCCGGGCCGGGCGGTGTGGGCATCTTCAGGGAGAACTCACCTGTCTCTGCTCGCGCCCCGCCCGGAATGCCCCGGGGACGCCCCTTTCGCTGCCTTTATAGCGCTCTCAGAAGGCAGTGGGACGTTTTATTTACGGAGCAACAGAGACACCTTGGTCGAAGGGAAAGACACACACAGGCTGCGGTCTTTCCCAACCGATCCCATCAGGAAAGAAATCCTACCCCTTCTGCATTGTTTCCCTTTCCCGAACCGGAAAGGTTGAGACTCTTACTGGCTGCCACGCAGGGGCCACCCGGATCCTCACTCTTCCCCATTTACTAATCTTGCGGGTTGCGAGGTCAGGGGCGGGCCAGGCCTTGTGGGACTCCTTACAGGAGAGCAGAGCCCGCCTAGAGGAAGAGGTCCTCGGTCTCTGGGAGTGCTGACCTTGACTCCTAGGTTGTGTTATTCAGCGAACTCCACAGCCTGCCACAGGTGCTCTCATACCACATGGGGAAGAGGAGCAATGGCCAGGTTTCTATATTTATAAGCCCTTGGATTTCTAGAAAGTCTTTTAGGAGTATTCAGTGGGTGGAGGATATAGAGAGTTCACGATCTACTCAGATTTTAGCTATCTATTCTACGCGTGCATGTGTGTGTGTTTTATTTCACAATCCAAATCAAGCGTCCAGGTGGACCTTTCTTACCCGCTAGACTCTGTTTTTTTCTTTTTTCTCATTCTGCTGGACAATCAGGGAAAGAATAAACTGGACTACATGGAAATCAAGACTAGAAGAGAGAGGGGAAGAGCAGGAGCTATTCTACCTCACCAGTGTTTTGTCTTCTGTTGGGATAAACTTTGTTAAAACTAATGCATGGTTAAGATGAAGGGCAGAAGGAAGGGTTTGATAAACCAGAACATTCTCGCCTGATTATCAGTGTTCTGAAGTAAATACAGAAGAGGCTTCGAAATACAGACCTCTGTACATCAACCTTCGGTTACCCACCTACCTTGAATATACAGACCATGACAATTCTACGAGCTCCTGGAAACAGAATTCAGAACTCCCCTCCAGAGAACCCTGATGCAAATTCTCTGAAATGGTAGTCAGCATGTGTGTTTTCCTGAGAAGTGAATGAGTCAACAGCTTTCAACAGATCTTCAAAGGGTTACTTGACCCAATGAAGTTAAGAACCACTGAAGAAGAAACCTAAAAAGAAAATCCAGGTCATGAACTTCGCAATTTTTATTCACATACAGAGAAGAGGGGAGGAATCTCTTGTGTATGTTTCACTTATGTATACCAGTGGTTCTTAATAAAGGGCTTTTTTGCCCCCAGAGGTCAATGCCTGGAGACATTTTTTGGTTGTCACACCTAGGGGGATGCTACTGGGATTTAG
>NW_022317252.1:0-1555 GCF_002776525.5 Piliocolobus tephrosceles
CTAAATCCCAGTAGCATCCCCCTAGGTGTGACAACCAAAAAATGTCTCCAGGCATTGACCTCTGGGGGCAAAAAAGCCCTTTATTAAGAACCACTGGTATACATAAGTGAAACATACACAAGAGATTCCTCCCCTCTTCTCTGTATGTGAATAAAAATTGCGAAGTTCATGACCTGGATTTTCTTTTTAGGTTTCTTCTTCAGTGGTTCTTAACTTCATTGGGTCAAGTAACCCTTTGAAGATCTGTTGAAAGCTGTTGACTCATTCACTTCTCAGGAAAACACACATGCTGACTACCATTTCAGAGAATTTGCATCAGGGTTCTCTGGAGGGGAGTTCTGAATTCTGTTTCCAGGAGCTCGTAGAATTGTCATGGTCTGTATATTCAAGGTAGGTGGGTAACCGAAGGTTGATGTACAGAGGTCTGTATTTCGAAGCCTCTTCTGTATTTACTTCAGAACACTGATAATCAGGCGAGAATGTTCTGGTTTATCAAACCCTTCCTTCTGCCCTTCATCTTAACCATGCATTAGTTTTAACAAAGTTTATCCCAACAGAAGACAAAACACTGGTGAGGTAGAATAGCTCCTGCTCTTCCCCTCTCTCTTCTAGTCTTGATTTCCATGTAGTCCAGTTTATTCTTTCCCTGATTGTCCAGCAGAATGAGAAAAAAGAAAAAAACAGAGTCTAGCGGGTAAGAAAGGTCCACCTGGACGCTTGATTTGGATTGTGAAATAAAACACACACACATGCACGCGTAGAATAGATAGCTAAAATCTGAGTAGATCGTGAACTCTCTATATCCTCCACCCACTGAATACTCCTAAAAGACTTTCTAGAAATCCAAGGGCTTATAAATATAGAAACCTGGCCATTGCTCCTCTTCCCCATGTGGTATGAGAGCACCTGTGGCAGGCTGTGGAGTTCGCTGAATAACACAACCTAGGAGTCAAGGTCAGCACTCCCAGAGACCGAGGACCTCTTCCTCTAGGCGGGCTCTGCTCTCCTGTAAGGAGTCCCACAAGGCCTGGCCCGCCCCTGACCTCGCAACCCGCAAGATTAGTAAATGGGGAAGAGTGAGGATCCGGGTGGCCCCTGCGTGGCAGCCAGTAAGAGTCTCAACCTTTCCGGTTCGGGAAAGGGAAACAATGCAGAAGGGGTAGGATTTCTTTCCTGATGGGATCGGTTGGGAAAGACCGCAGCCTGTGTGTGTCTTTCCCTTCGACCAAGGTGTCTCTGTTGCTCCGTAAATAAAACGTCCCACTGCCTTCTGAGAGCGCTATAAAGGCAGCGAAAGGGGCGTCCCCGGGGCATTCCGGGCGGGGCGCGAGCAGAGACAGGTGAGTTCTCCCTGAAGATGCCCACACCGCCCGGCCCGGGCTCCCCTCCTCGGGAGGCCTCGAGGGTTGCGGATGGGACTCGTGAGGGGGCACGGAGCAGGCGGACAGGGGGCAGTACAGCCTGTACTCCGAGACTCATTCACTCGGAGTACAATAAATTGCTTACGGAGCAATTTATTAATAAATGTACAGTTTAAGTCGCATGCAAAACCTTA
>NW_022317253.1:0-1249 GCF_002776525.5 Piliocolobus tephrosceles
AGAATGGAATATGGAATGGAGTGGAATGGAGAGGAATGGAATGGAATATGGAATGGATTGTAAAATGGAATGGAATGGAATGGAATGGAACATAGAATGAAATAGAATGGAATGGAATGGAATGGAATGGAATGGAATGGAATGGAAAGGAAGGGAATGGAATGGAATGGAATGGAATATGGAATCGAATGGTAGAGGCAACGGAATGAAATGGAACAAAATTGAATGGAATGCAATGGATTGAATTGTAAAATGCAATGCAATGGAATACGGAATGGAATGGAATATAAAATGGAATGGAATGCGGAATGGAATGAAATATGAAATGGAATGAATTGTGGAATGGAATGGAATGGAATATGGAATGGATTGGAATTGATTGGAATGGAATATGGAATAAGGAATGGAGTGGAATGGAAGGGAATGTAATATGGAATGGAACAGAATGGAATGAAATGGAATGGAATGGAATTAAACAAGTAATGAACTGGAATGGCATGGAATGGAATGGAATGGAATGGAATGGAGAGGAAAGGAATGGAATCGGATAAGAAATGAAATGGAATGGATTGAATTATGGAAAGGAATGCAATTTGGAATTGAATGTAATGGAACAGAATGGTACGGAAAAAAATGGAGCGGAATATGGGATGGAATGGAAGGTAATGAAATGGAATGGAATGGACTATGGAATGGAATGTAATATGGAATGGAAAGGAAAAGACTGCAAGGGAATGGAATGAAATAAGGAATGGAATGAAATGGAAAGGAATGGAATGGAATGTGGAATGGAATGGAATGGAATGGCATGGAATGGAATAGAATGGAAAGGAAGGGAATGGAATGGAATGGAATAGAATGGAAGGGAATGGAATGGAATGCAGAACGGAATGATATATGAAATGGAATGAATTATGGAATGGAATGGAATGGAATATGGAATGGATTCGAATTGATTGGAATGTAATATGGAAAAAAATGGAATAAGGAATATAATGGAATGGAAGGGAATGGAATATGGAACGGAACAGAATGGAATGAAATGGAATGGAATGGAATTAAACAAGGAATGAAACGGAATGGAATGGAATGGAGAGGAACAGAATGGAATCGAATAAGGAATGAAAAGGAATGGATTGAAATATGGAATGGAATGCAATTTGGAATTGAATGTAATGGAACGGAACGGTATGGTAAAAAACGGAACAGAATATGGAATGGAATGGAATGGTAGGTAATGAAATGTAAT
>NW_022317255.1:0-1244 GCF_002776525.5 Piliocolobus tephrosceles
ATTACATTTCATTACCTACCATTCCATTCCATTCCATATTCTGTTCCGTTTTTTACCATACCGTTCCGTTCCATTACATTCAATTCCAAATTGCATTCCATTCCATATTTCAATCCATTCCTTTTCATTCCTTATTCGATTCCATTCTGTTCCTCTCCATTCCATTCCATTCCGTTTCATTCCTTGTTTAATTCCATTCCATTCCATTTCATTCCATTCTGTTCCGTTCCATATTCCATTCCCTTCCATTCCATTATATTCCTTATTCCATTTTGTTCCATATTACATTCCAATCAATTCGAATCCATTCCATATTCCATTCCATTCCATTCCATAATTCATTCCATTTCATATATCATTCCGTTCTGCATTCCATTCCATTCCCTTCCATTCTATTCCATTCCATTCCATTCCCTTCCTTTCCATTCTATTCCATTCCATGCCATTCCATTCCATTCCATTCCACATTCCATTCCATTCCTTTCCATTTCATTCCATTCCTTATTTCATTCCATTCCCTTGCAGTCTTTTCCTTTCCATTCCATATTACATTCCATTCCATAGTCCATTCCATTCCATTTCATTACCTTCCATTCCATTCCATATTCCGCTCCATTTTTTTCCGTACCATTCTGTTCCATTACATTCAATTCCAAATTGCATTCCTTTCCATAATTCAATCCATTCCATTTCATTTCTTATCCGATTCCATTCCTTTCCTCTCCATTCCATTCCATTCCATTCCATGCCATTCCAGTTCATTACTTGTTTAATTCCATTCCATTCCATTTCATTCCATTCTGTTCCATTCCATATTACATTCCCTTCCATTCCACTCCATTCCTTATTCCATATTCCATTCCAATCAATTCCAATCCATTCCATATTCCATTCCATTCCATTCCACAATTCATTCCATTTCATATTTCATTCCATTCCGCATTCCATTCCATTTTATATTCCATTCCATTCCGTATTCCATTGCATTGCATTTTACAATTCAATCCATTGCATTCCATTCAATTTTGTTCCATTTCATTCCGTTGCCTCTACCATTCGATTCCATATTCCATTCCATTCCATTCCATTCCCTTCCTTTCCATTCCATTCCATTCCATTCCATTCCATTCCATTCCATTCTATTTCATTCTATGTTCCATTCCATTCCATTCCATTCCATTTTACAATCCATTCCATATTCCATTCCATTCCTCTCCATTCCACTCCATTCCATATTCCATTCT
>NW_022317256.1:0-1046 GCF_002776525.5 Piliocolobus tephrosceles
AGCTGAGATTACAGGCATGTGCCACCATGCCCAGCTATTTTTTTTTTCAGTAGAGACGGGGTTTTACCATGTTGGTCAAACTGGTCTCGAACTCTTGATCTCAAATGATCTGCCCATCTCAGCCTCCCAAAGTGCTAGTATTACAGGTATGAGCCACCGCGCCTGGGCTCAGGTCAACATTCTACTGGAGAAAAGTTCCATTCCATGGCAACCCTACCGTCAAAGAGTTGACTGTCCAGTAAGGGAAATAACGTTAGTTACTATGGCAAATTTTAGAGAGTTAACAGAAGTGTAGCTCGTGTTGCATTTGGGCCTATCAAAGATCAATCTTGGGCTGGGCACTGTGGCTCACACCTGTAAACCCACCACTTTGGGAGGCTGAGGTGAGTGGATCACCTGAGGTCAGGAATTCAAGACCAGCCTGGCCAACATGATGAAACCCCGTCTCTACTAAAAATACAAAAATTAGCCAGGCATGGTGGCATGTGCCTGTAGTCTCAGCTACTTGGAGGCTGAGGCAGGAGAATCTCTTGAACCTGGGAGGCAAAGGTTGCAGTGAGCCGAGATCGCACCACTGCACTCCAGCTTGGGTGACAGAGCAAGACTCCGTCTCAAAAAAAAAAAAAAAATCAACCTTGGAGCCACTAAATACATGTTGGTGGGTTTTCCTTCCTGTATATCTTATCGGGCCATCGATCTGCCTGCCACCTACCTAGTCCAGGCAACCGTCTTTATTTTTTGAGATGGAGTCTCTTTCTCGTTGCTCAGGCTGGAGTGCAATGGCATGATCTTGGCTCACTGAAACCTCCGCCTCTTGGGTTCAAGTGGTTTTCCTGCCTCAGCATCCTGAGTAGCTGGGATTACAGGTGTGTGCCACCACACCCAGTTAAATTTTGTATTTTTAGTAGAGATGGTGTTTCACTATGTTGGCTAGACTGGTCTCGAACTCCTGTCCTCAGGTGATCCACCTGTCTCAGCCTCCCAAAGTGCTGGGATTAGAGGCGTGATCCACCACGCCCAGCCTAGGCTACTGTCTTTTATCTTGA
>NW_022317257.1:0-1046 GCF_002776525.5 Piliocolobus tephrosceles
TCAAGATAAAAGACAGTAGCCTAGGCTGGGCGTGGTGGATCACGCCTCTAATCCCAGCACTTTGGGAGGCTGAGACAGGTGGATCACCTGAGGACAGGAGTTCGAGACCAGTCTAGCCAACATAGTGAAACACCATCTCTACTAAAAATACAAAATTTAACTGGGTGTGGTGGCACACACCTGTAATCCCAGCTACTCAGGATGCTGAGGCAGGAAAACCACTTGAACCCAAGAGGCGGAGGTTTCAGTGAGCCAAGATCATGCCATTGCACTCCAGCCTGAGCAACGAGAAAGAGACTCCATCTCAAAAAATAAAGACGGTTGCCTGGACTAGGTAGGTGGCAGGCAGATCGATGGCCCGATAAGATATACAGGAAGGAAAACCCACCAACATGTATTTAGTGGCTCCAAGGTTGATTTTTTTTTTTTTTTTGAGACGGAGTCTTGCTCTGTCACCCAAGCTGGAGTGCAGTGGTGCGATCTCGGCTCACTGCAACCTTTGCCTCCCAGGTTCAAGAGATTCTCCTGCCTCAGCCTCCAAGTAGCTGAGACTACAGGCACATGCCACCATGCCTGGCTAATTTTTGTATTTTTAGTAGAGACGGGGTTTCATCATGTTGGCCAGGCTGGTCTTGAATTCCTGACCTCAGGTGATCCACTCACCTCAGCCTCCCAAAGTGGTGGGTTTACAGGTGTGAGCCACAGTGCCCAGCCCAAGATTGATCTTTGATAGGCCCAAATGCAACACGAGCTACACTTCTGTTAACTCTCTAAAATTTGCCATAGTAACTAACGTTATTTCCCTTACTGGACAGTCAACTCTTTGACGGTAGGGTTGCCATGGAATGGAACTTTTCTCCAGTAGAATGTTGACCTGAGCCCAGGCGCGGTGGCTCATACCTGTAATACTAGCACTTTGGGAGGCTGAGATGGGCAGATCATTTGAGATCAAGAGTTCGAGACCAGTTTGACCAACATGGTAAAACCCCGTCTCTACTGAAAAAAAAAATAGCTGGGCATGGTGGCACATGCCTGTAATCTCAGCT
>NW_022317258.1:0-8035 GCF_002776525.5 Piliocolobus tephrosceles
CACAGTTTCCCGACATTCCAATGCATTTCTGCATGAGCTGGGTTGGGGGAGGCCACTGTTCCTCCTCTGTTTCTCCTCTCAGCTCTGAGCCGAGCAGCAGGTGGGCTTCTGAATTCCCGTCTCCAGACTCAGGACTGCTGGCCCCCTGCCTGACAGCCCCTTTCTCACCTGAGCCAGACACTCTCTGCCCTGCCCTGCAGAAAACTCCGGGCCTGGCCAGCAGCCTCAGAGGCCTCAGAAAATGTCCTGGCTGCAGGGGAAAGAAGACAAGGGTGCAGCTTCCCCAGCGTGCTCTGAGTTCAATCCACCAGACACAACCCCTTCTCACAGTCACACGGGCTCCCAGGCTCTCCTGTGGGAAAGGCCAGTGGAAATGGCAGCAGGGACGGAGGCATCCGAGGCCCCGTGATGCATGGCTGTGTCAATGGCAGATCTGAGAATTCACCCAGTCCCCACCACCGCATCCTGCTGCTCTTCTCCTTCTCTCTCACCACCTTCTGCCCCTCTGGGCTCCTCACTGAGGACCACCAGGGCTGTCCCTGACACTGATGCTGGCCAGGATGTCTGGGCGTCCCTCACACACAATCTGTGCCTGGACAGGGATGGGTGCTGGTGTGAGACCCACTCTGCGGGGAGACCAAGGGTGGGCGGCTCACCCAGGTGCCCAGGGAATCCAGGCAGAGCACAGTGTCCTTTGCTGCAAGGTCTGAGGGTTCTTTGCCCATAGAGCTGCTGCGGCTATGCACTGTTACATCTCCAGAAGATGTGCCTTGCTATGCTCTCAGGACTTATAAAAAAGGAATTCTCTGTCCACAATTTATTCCTGTGCTTTAAAAGTTTGAATTCCAGTGGAAAAGCAGCAAGAAGACATGAGCCTCAAGGATGATTTTGGAGATGGTTC
Organism: Piliocolobus tephrosceles; assembly: GCF_002776525.5. Classification (NCBI taxonomy): domain Eukaryota; kingdom Metazoa; phylum Chordata; class Mammalia; order Primates; family Cercopithecidae; genus Piliocolobus; species Piliocolobus tephrosceles. Next base: position 902 of record NW_022317258.1, read on the forward strand.
TGATGATTGCGTTTGGTCCACCAAAGCTTCCCATGAGAACAATATGTTTGTTTTTGCTGACACCACCAGCCCCCGAGGCTGTGGGGTCATAGGGCCCTGAAGTGTCCCAGGGCTCACACCCAAGCGGAAGACCTGTTTTCCTCAGGGAGTAATCCTCGCCAAGCACGTCAGGTGTAGGACCCATACGTCGGAAGTCACAATGGGAGGCCAGGCACGGTGGCTCACACCTGTAATCCCAGCACTTTGAGATGTCGAGGGGGTTGGATCACCTGAGATAAGGAGTTCAAGACCAACCTGGGCAACATGGTGAGACCCTGTCTCTACTAAAAATACAAAAATTAGCCAGGTGCAGGGCGCATGCCTGTAAATCCCAGCTACTTGGGAGGTTGAGGCTGGAGAACTGCTTGAGCCCAGGAGGCGGAGGTTCCAGTGAGCCGAGATTGTGCCACTGCACTCCAGCCTGGGTGACAGAGTGAGACTCTGTCTGAAAAAAAAAAAACAAGTCACGACGGGAGCTGATGAAAAGCAAAACAATTTCCTCTGCATCTCTCCCGTTCTTAGCAGGCTTCCACTGGGCTCTGAGTTCTAGGTCTGTATTTATTCACCATCCGTTAAGTCACTGAATTTGAATTATACACTTTTGAGGATTCTGGATGGAAAGAGGTGCTCATAAACTGTCTGCGTGTATAATCCTGGGCCTGGCTGCTGTGTCAGCCCCACAAAAGGTTGTTTATCAGTAAACATCAAAATGCAACGTTTCCCTCAACTTACCTTTAATCCTCTTTTTATTATGTTTTCTAGACAGGAATTTCTTCTTTCAAGGAAGGCTGTCATAGAAAGACATGTCACCTTGAGGTGTTCCTTACCATTGTCAATAGTGGAGGACACTTTTTCTCTCTTCTGTTTCAGCCCTACTGTGGGTCCTGAGAGCCCTGCACCTGCTGTAGCTCCACCCTGCTTCGTGTGTACTTCCACCTCAGCCTCCCTGGATGGCTCTTTAAGTCAACTTGCGTTTCCCTAGGAGAGGTTATCACTTCATGGGTAGCTGGGCAGAGCCTGGTCAGGCAGCAGTGGTGGAGCCCTGGCTCTCCTTTCCCTGGATGTGTGGCCTTGATAAAATCTTTTCATCAGGCACAGAGTTTCATGCCTATAATCCCAGCACTTTGGGAGGCTGAGCTGGGCTGATCACCTGAGGTCAGGAGTTCAAGACCAGCCCGGCCAACATGGTGAAATCTCGTCTGTAGTAAAAATATGGAAATTAGCCCAGCGTGGTGGCAGGTGCCTATAATCCCAGCTATTCAGGAGGCTGAAGCAGGAGAATGGCATGAACCCAGGAGGCGGAGGTTGCAGTGAGCCGAGATCATGCCACTGTACTCCAGCCTGGGTGACAGAGAATCCATCTCAAAAAAAAAAGTCTTTTCATCTCTGTTACCGTCAGTTTCCTCCTCTAGGAATGATTGTAGGACATGTCACACTGAGCCGATGGATGAGTTACTAAATACACAGAGGTTAGCACCAAGCCTGGCTGGAACACAGCAAGTACTCAGTAAATGCTAACTGTCATTATTGTCATTATTATAATTCCAAACATTTCATTGGCTTTCTATATTTCTTTCTTACCTCAGGAGACAGAGTTTCTCTAGAATATTTCGATTGTGGCTCCTGGTTATTTACAAAGTTTTGTCAAATTTGAAACAAAAGGAGACAGGAGAAATCCCTGCTGAAAAAGAATAGCCACCATATCTTGGGCATCTACTATGTGCCAAAAACTGTATGAGGGACAATTGTGATCTGTCTTTTAATTCTCACATCCCAGTGAGATTTATACTATGATCTTTTTCCTTTTTCAGACAAAGAAAACCAGGCCCGATGCCTGCAGCTAGCAAGCGGCAGAGCCAGTATTTAGATCAAAGACACACGCCCACTTTTCACCATGGGATGTTTCCTTCCTGGTCCATCCCTAATTACCTTAAATCAAATCCTCAGTTCTCTCTAGCACAGTCCAAAATAGGACAGAACATTTCTCATTTTAGAGTGTGCTGAGAACTTACTTGGAGAAACGAAGATGTAAAAACTTGTCCCCCCTCTTTCAGGTATAGCTGTTTCCCCTGGAGACAGGTCTACTGACCTCTCTCCTATCTACTGACCTATCTCCTATCTACTGACCTCTCTCCTATCTACTGACCTATCTCCACAATTGCTTATTCTTGTCTCCTTACCTGTGTGTCAGACGACGGTCTGGGGAAAGCATTCTGCAGCTCCTTTGCTGAGATTTTTCTCTCGCATGAGCATTTCATCCTCTGTGGTCATTTCCATCTCTCTGCTGAAATTTGCTATATTCATTCATATTCTTCATATTTTCCATTGAAGCCTTTAATACATTAACCAAAATTATTTTACATTCACTGACTTAGAGTTTCACCATGTGTGATATCTGAGTCTGGGTTTATCATGTTGTTTCTTGACATTGGAGTTTTTTCTTGCCTTTTCTTGTGTTTTGTAATCTTTGGTTGGAAGTTAGACATGAAGACCAGGCACAGTGGCTCATGCCTGTAATCCCAGCACTTTGGGAGGCTGAAGCAAGCTTATTGGTTGAACTCAGGAGTTTGAGACCAGCCTGGGCAACACAGCACAATTTTGTCACCACCAAAAACACAAAAAACTAGCTGGGCATGGTGGTGTGTGCCTGTGGTCCCAGCTACTTGAAGACCGAGGTGGAAGAATTGTTTGAGCCTGGGAGGCAGAGGCTGCAGTGAGCTGAGATCATGCCATTGCAGTCCAGTCCAGGTGTCAGAGTGAGACTGTTTCATTAAAAAAAAAGTTAGACATGGGGTAGATAATAGAAATTGAGGTAACAGTGCTTGTATCTGAATTGGGCATATGCCTCTTCTTTAACTAGGCCTTTATTTGGGATGGGAGGTAAATGATTCTAGACAGTGAGCTGTGTTTAAATGTCTCTATTCTGTGGTTACTCTCAGTGTACCATAAAGCTTCAAATTCTGCTAGTGTCACCTGTGTCTACAGTAGGGATTGAGTCAATGGAGAATTTTTCTCAATGTTCTTGCTTCACGCTCTGCTTTAGGCTGTATTTATGAGGCTGTGCCTCAGACAGGGTCTCTCTATACCAGCTTACCCCTCTCCCATGGGTTCTGTTTTGACTTGTCAATGCCTGCTAACCTCATGACGAGGGCTGGGACATTCTCTGTTGTCCTGGGTTAGCACAAGTATTAGGTAGGCTCTGTGTCACTGAGACTTAGGGGAGAGGCTCACCTGGTGCTCCTGCTCCCCCTCCAGCCGCATCCAAACTCTGTCTTGTTGTTTTGGTGTTTCTTGTGTGGGAGTTTCCAGCCCTCCCTCAACAGAAAGCATCTCTTACAGTCTGGGCCTAGGGTATTTTTGGCTGTCCCGGGAGGGTGTTTCTCTGTTCCCTTTGTCTAGTCACAGTGGGTCTCTGTCTACGGCCTGGAGGCAGCATGACGTGTTGTCCCATCCCCAACGCCCTCAGTTGTTTAAGATTTTTGCTCCATGGGTGAGATTGGAGAGAAAGATCTAGGAAGGCTCTATCCATTTTCTACAGTGACAACTGTACCCTACACCCAGGCTGGTGCCACAGAAGGGAGCTTTCTCCACTCTCATTCTAGCTCCAATATTTCTTTTGAGTATATAGCAAGCTCCACGGAGAAACCTCTGAAAATGGTTGCACACTGCCCACGTATCTGTGCCTACTAGGATTCTATACTCACTGGATACAACATACATATACAGACTGTAGAAACTTGCTAAACATTTTGGAAGTAATCTTCCTAACAGCATTTATAGAAGCCTTGTGTTGCCCCCACTCCCTGCCCAAGTTAAGCCGGTTGCTCCCTCCCCTTCTCTCCTTGGAGGCACCAGCTCTCTAATGGCTTTAAGGAAATCCAGTATGATTTTGTAGATTACCTAGGTTTTCCTCGTCAGTATAGGAATGATGTTTTTTATAGCATTTTACAACCTCAGTGGAAACCACACATAACACTTTTTGTTAAGGGTGCCGTTTTTCCTTCATGACTTATTAGTCAGAAACTGGTTGCTTCACAACACATAGCTAAACAGAACACTGGAGAACGTAGCTTGTGTTCTAAATAGTAACGTACCTAGCTAAATATTTTAGACGACAGAAGATGCAAGGAATGGTCATTGAGGTATAACCAATAGACTCTGCCACATGCTGGAATCATTTTATTCTTCACATTTTCCCCCTTAATTTTATAAATAGAAATACTAAGGTTGAGAGAAGTGGCATCCTTTGCCCAGTCACATGATTCCACAGCATCAGAGCTGAAGCATGAGCCAGTGTCTCAAGCTGGGAAAACTTACCTATTCAAGAACCATTCACCCAGTGCCCACTCTGCACTGTGCACCATTTTAAACATAAATGTGATGATGTGAGTGAAAAAAACTTAATGCTAATGCTAATTGTGACGTGATATGGGGAGAAGAACAGACGATGCAGCAATTCACTATCTGGGCTCACCAGTGTGGCTTGCTTCATATTTCCCAAGTCTTTGCCTGGAGATAACTAATATAAATGCCTAACACTTTCTGTGATGAAGCTTGTTATTTATATTGGGTTCACTTAAGACACAAAGATGGATAGCAGATGAACGTCTTCACTTGTCTTACTGTGAGTTATCTGATGTAGGTTTTTTAATTGGGACTAACATTTTATAAAACATATCTCATACATATAAAAGTCTGTTTAACAATTTAATTTGAGCCTGGGGTAGAAACAGGGTAGAAACTCTCCTGCCTGTGCAAGTAAGATTTTGTAATTTTCCAGTATTTTACATCATTCTGACGGGGAGACATTTCTCGTCTGTTGATCCATCCTAAATCCTCTGCAACAGTCTGGATGTTGAGGAGGTTCTTCCTGTGCTGTCCTAGGGAGGGGCAGAAGAGTAGAGTTCAGGAATTGAGAGACAGTGGCAGGGAGGGGCTGCAGAAGTCACTATGAGCACCCCAGTTGGGGGCTACCCACCCTCTTCCCAATACAGGTTGCAGGCTGCTGAGGGCCCGCAGACACCTCCGCTCCAGACTCCAGGGGCCTTGTTGCTATAAGTAAAATGTTTACTTAGAAATAGAATGCTTGTTCCTCAGTACCACAAGGAAAAATCAGCATTCAGACAAAAAAGTTTTTCTCAGCAAGACAATTCTACTTTCTGCGGAAAGGGTGCTCCTCACAGATGGAACAATGGCGAGAGCACACCTGAACAAAGGAGGGAAGCATTTTTATCCCTTACGCAGCTTGTCCCTGCTACCGTGTCCTGTCTCCATTGGCTGGAGCCAGACTGCACAATCTAAACTAAGTTCGACTGGCTAATAATTTAAAACTTTCTTAAATAGGTAAAGGCAGTAGAGAACAAAGGAAAAGAGGAAATTGCTTACGAAAAGACTTAGAGAAGTAATAATATTTCTAAATAGGGAGGGGGCATAGACTGTGAGCTGGGATATGACTGTGAGCATGTCCAGCACAGATATCTTGGTTAAAGTACAAGGACATAGAATGTACTTATTCCCTTATGTCTAACAGCTACATAGGGTAGGGCTTAACAAAGAGTTATTAAGAAAAAGTAAGAAGGCTTTGAAGAAAGTTAGTCTTTAAAAGAAACTATTATTTCTAACACTTATGATTTATTCTTTAACAAGAAGGGAAACTTTGAAGAGGAACTTTTTACTTTCAACATTTGTCCATGGCTGTAGCTCCACTGTGAAACACAAAACCTGGCACATAGTAAGTGAGCAGAACACGGTTAGAATGAATTAAGGGATATGCACTACACCTAACAACCCCATGTCCCTGAGGAGGCAGGAATCTGGGCTGAGCAACAGGGTAAAGGAGTCCATGGCTCCATGCGTGAGAGGAAGTGCATGGTCAGGAAGGTTCAGCTGTGGGGTTCAGCCCCCAATAAGAGTGGCTTAAATGAAATGGGGATTTTCTTGTTATCCACACTCCAGGCATAAATTGTCCAGGGCCCTGTGTTGACCCCAGGATGTCGAGGCCCCAATTTTCCTATATGGTTGCTCTACCAGCCCTGGCTTCCCCTTCCCTACTGTGATCCAAGATGGCTTCAGGCATCCACTATCCTTGAGGGGCAAGTGGAGAGAAAGAAGAGGGCAGGCTTTAGGGGCATGACCTGGAAGTACTACACACCATTTCCTCTCTCATCCCATTGGCCAGAACAGAGTCATGTGACCACACCTTGTTGCAAGGGAGGCTGAGAATTGTAGTCTTTATTCTGGGAGCTCATGTGTCCTGCTAAATCCTGGCGACTCTATTACCACAGCACAAAAGAGGAGGAAAGCACACTGGGAGCAGCAGTCACTGTCCCGAGGCTGTGCCCAGGGGAAGTCTCAAAGCCTTGAGGGTCCTTCCAATTTCTAACTGCAAATAATTAGAGATGAACAAAGCAGAAGTCGAGGTAAATCTCAGCTAGGTCGGGTGATCACCCACAAGGTTAGGGAGAGAAAAAGAGGGAATTTCAAACAAGCTGGAATTTTAAGTTCATGAGTAATTGTTTTCCTAGAAATAATTAGATAATACAAATTTAAAAATTAAAAAGAAAAAGAAAACAGTCAGCTTCACGTGGGAAGGATGTGGAAATTACTTCTTAAAACATTTATGCTACAGCAGCCAGAAAAGCCCACCATGAATGCCTAATGATATTTTTGAGTTGCTTTTGTGCTATTGGACTCTCTTTAGCAGTTATTGCTCTTATTATTTGTCATGAGGACAAGCCATTTAATGCATTTCATAAAAATCCATGTGTCAACTGTCTTCCCTTTGCAATGTGAATGCAAACACAGCAATTTCCCAAACAACTATTTCCTTCCCTGGTCTCTGATATCACTCAGGAAGCTCACCTTGGGGCAGGCAGGGTGCTCTGTCCCTCTGCCCGTGGAGCTCCAGTCAGTAGACATGGGCAATACTGCTGCTCCATGGGCATACAAGGCCTAGACTCCACATGGTAAAATTGCCAATTGAAAAGAGAATTGGAATGCACAGCCATTCTGACTCTTGTCTTGCTGAGACATTAAAAATGAACACCACCCCCCCATATCTGTATGCACAGAAGACAATACCACCAGCTGTGTGAG
>NW_022317259.1:0-8035 GCF_002776525.5 Piliocolobus tephrosceles
CTCACACAGCTGGTGGTATTGTCTTCTGTGCATACAGATATGGGGGGGTGGTGTTCATTTTTAATGTCTCAGCAAGACAAGAGTCAGAATGGCTGTGCATTCCAATTCTCTTTTCAATTGGCAATTTTACCATGTGGAGTCTAGGCCTTGTATGCCCATGGAGCAGCAGTATTGCCCATGTCTACTGACTGGAGCTCCACGGGCAGAGGGACAGAGCACCCTGCCTGCCCCAAGGTGAGCTTCCTGAGTGATATCAGAGACCAGGGAAGGAAATAGTTGTTTGGGAAATTGCTGTGTTTGCATTCACATTGCAAAGGGAAGACAGTTGACACATGGATTTTTATGAAATGCATTAAATGGCTTGTCCTCATGACAAATAATAAGAGCAATAACTGCTAAAGAGAGTCCAATAGCACAAAAGCAACTCAAAAATATCATTAGGCATTCATGGTGGGCTTTTCTGGCTGCTGTAGCATAAATGTTTTAAGAAGTAATTTCCACATCCTTCCCACGTGAAGCTGACTGTTTTCTTTTTCTTTTTAATTTTTAAATTTGTATTATCTAATTATTTCTAGGAAAACAATTACTCATGAACTTAAAATTCCAGCTTGTTTGAAATTCCCTCTTTTTCTCTCCCTAACCTTGTGGGTGATCACCCGACCTAGCTGAGATTTACCTCGACTTCTGCTTTGTTCATCTCTAATTATTTGCAGTTAGAAATTGGAAGGACCCTCAAGGCTTTGAGACTTCCCCTGGGCACAGCCTCGGGACAGTGACTGCTGCTCCCAGTGTGCTTTCCTCCTCTTTTGTGCTGTGGTAATAGAGTCGCCAGGATTTAGCAGGACACATGAGCTCCCAGAATAAAGACTACAATTCTCAGCCTCCCTTGCAACAAGGTGTGGTCACATGACTCTGTTCTGGCCAATGGGATGAGAGAGGAAATGGTGTGTAGTACTTCCAGGTCATGCCCCTAAAGCCTGCCCTCTTCTTTCTCTCCACTTGCCCCTCAAGGATAGTGGATGCCTGAAGCCATCTTGGATCACAGTAGGGAAGGGGAAGCCAGGGCTGGTAGAGCAACCATATAGGAAAATTGGGGCCTCGACATCCTGGGGTCAACACAGGGCCCTGGACAATTTATGCCTGGAGTGTGGATAACAAGAAAATCCCCATTTCATTTAAGCCACTCTTATTGGGGGCTGAACCCCACAGCTGAACCTTCCTGACCATGCACTTCCTCTCACGCATGGAGCCATGGACTCCTTTACCCTGTTGCTCAGCCCAGATTCCTGCCTCCTCAGGGACATGGGGTTGTTAGGTGTAGTGCATATCCCTTAATTCATTCTAACCGTGTTCTGCTCACTTACTATGTGCCAGGTTTTGTGTTTCACAGTGGAGCTACAGCCATGGACAAATGTTGAAAGTAAAAAGTTCCTCTTCAAAGTTTCCCTTCTTGTTAAAGAATAAATCATAAGTGTTAGAAATAATAGTTTCTTTTAAAGACTAACTTTCTTCAAAGCCTTCTTACTTTTTCTTAATAACTCTTTGTTAAGCCCTACCCTATGTAGCTGTTAGACATAAGGGAATAAGTACATTCTATGTCCTTGTACTTTAACCAAGATATCTGTGCTGGACATGCTCACAGTCATATCCCAGCTCACAGTCTATGCCCCCTCCCTATTTAGAAATATTATTACTTCTCTAAGTCTTTTCGTAAGCAATTTCCTCTTTTCCTTTGTTCTCTACTGCCTTTACCTATTTAAGAAAGTTTTAAATTATTAGCCAGTCGAACTTAGTTTAGATTGTGCAGTCTGGCTCCAGCCAATGGAGACAGGACACGGTAGCAGGGACAAGCTGCGTAAGGGATAAAAATGCTTCCCTCCTTTGTTCAGGTGTGCTCTCGCCATTGTTCCATCTGTGAGGAGCACCCTTTCCGCAGAAAGTAGAATTGTCTTGCTGAGAAAAACTTTTTTGTCTGAATGCTGATTTTTCCTTGTGGTACTGAGGAACAAGCATTCTATTTCTAAGTAAACATTTTACTTATAGCAACAAGGCCCCTGGAGTCTGGAGCGGAGGTGTCTGCGGGCCCTCAGCAGCCTGCAACCTGTATTGGGAAGAGGGTGGGTAGCCCCCAACTGGGGTGCTCATAGTGACTTCTGCAGCCCCTCCCTGCCACTGTCTCTCAATTCCTGAACTCTACTCTTCTGCCCCTCCCTAGGACAGCACAGGAAGAACCTCCTCAACATCCAGACTGTTGCAGAGGATTTAGGATGGATCAACAGACGAGAAATGTCTCCCCGTCAGAATGATGTAAAATACTGGAAAATTACAAAATCTTACTTGCACAGGCAGGAGAGTTTCTACCCTGTTTCTACCCCAGGCTCAAATTAAATTGTTAAACAGACTTTTATATGTATGAGATATGTTTTATAAAATGTTAGTCCCAATTAAAAAACCTACATCAGATAACTCACAGTAAGACAAGTGAAGACGTTCATCTGCTATCCATCTTTGTGTCTTAAGTGAACCCAATATAAATAACAAGCTTCATCACAGAAAGTGTTAGGCATTTATATTAGTTATCTCCAGGCAAAGACTTGGGAAATATGAAGCAAGCCACACTGGTGAGCCCAGATAGTGAATTGCTGCATCGTCTGTTCTTCTCCCCATATCACGTCACAATTAGCATTAGCATTAAGTTTTTTTCACTCACATCATCACATTTATGTTTAAAATGGTGCACAGTGCAGAGTGGGCACTGGGTGAATGGTTCTTGAATAGGTAAGTTTTCCCAGCTTGAGACACTGGCTCATGCTTCAGCTCTGATGCTGTGGAATCATGTGACTGGGCAAAGGATGCCACTTCTCTCAACCTTAGTATTTCTATTTATAAAATTAAGGGGGAAAATGTGAAGAATAAAATGATTCCAGCATGTGGCAGAGTCTATTGGTTATACCTCAATGACCATTCCTTGCATCTTCTGTCGTCTAAAATATTTAGCTAGGTACGTTACTATTTAGAACACAAGCTACGTTCTCCAGTGTTCTGTTTAGCTATGTGTTGTGAAGCAACCAGTTTCTGACTAATAAGTCATGAAGGAAAAACGGCACCCTTAACAAAAAGTGTTATGTGTGGTTTCCACTGAGGTTGTAAAATGCTATAAAAAACATCATTCCTATACTGACGAGGAAAACCTAGGTAATCTACAAAATCATACTGGATTTCCTTAAAGCCATTAGAGAGCTGGTGCCTCCAAGGAGAGAAGGGGAGGGAGCAACCGGCTTAACTTGGGCAGGGAGTGGGGGCAACACAAGGCTTCTATAAATGCTGTTAGGAAGATTACTTCCAAAATGTTTAGCAAGTTTCTACAGTCTGTATATGTATGTTGTATCCAGTGAGTATAGAATCCTAGTAGGCACAGATACGTGGGCAGTGTGCAACCATTTTCAGAGGTTTCTCCGTGGAGCTTGCTATATACTCAAAAGAAATATTGGAGCTAGAATGAGAGTGGAGAAAGCTCCCTTCTGTGGCACCAGCCTGGGTGTAGGGTACAGTTGTCACTGTAGAAAATGGATAGAGCCTTCCTAGATCTTTCTCTCCAATCTCACCCATGGAGCAAAAATCTTAAACAACTGAGGGCGTTGGGGATGGGACAACACGTCATGCTGCCTCCAGGCCGTAGACAGAGACCCACTGTGACTAGACAAAGGGAACAGAGAAACACCCTCCCGGGACAGCCAAAAATACCCTAGGCCCAGACTGTAAGAGATGCTTTCTGTTGAGGGAGGGCTGGAAACTCCCACACAAGAAACACCAAAACAACAAGACAGAGTTTGGATGCGGCTGGAGGGGGAGCAGGAGCACCAGGTGAGCCTCTCCCCTAAGTCTCAGTGACACAGAGCCTACCTAATACTTGTGCTAACCCAGGACAACAGAGAATGTCCCAGCCCTCGTCATGAGGTTAGCAGGCATTGACAAGTCAAAACAGAACCCATGGGAGAGGGGTAAGCTGGTATAGAGAGACCCTGTCTGAGGCACAGCCTCATAAATACAGCCTAAAGCAGAGCGTGAAGCAAGAACATTGAGAAAAATTCTCCATTGACTCAATCCCTACTGTAGACACAGGTGACACTAGCAGAATTTGAAGCTTTATGGTACACTGAGAGTAACCACAGAATAGAGACATTTAAACACAGCTCACTGTCTAGAATCATTTACCTCCCATCCCAAATAAAGGCCTAGTTAAAGAAGAGGCATATGCCCAATTCAGATACAAGCACTGTTACCTCAATTTCTATTATCTACCCCATGTCTAACTTTTTTTTTAATGAAACAGTCTCACTCTGACACCTGGACTGGACTGCAATGGCATGATCTCAGCTCACTGCAGCCTCTGCCTCCCAGGCTCAAACAATTCTTCCACCTCGGTCTTCAAGTAGCTGGGACCACAGGCACACACCACCATGCCCAGCTAGTTTTTTGTGTTTTTGGTGGTGACAAAATTGTGCTGTGTTGCCCAGGCTGGTCTCAAACTCCTGAGTTCAACCAATAAGCTTGCTTCAGCCTCCCAAAGTGCTGGGATTACAGGCATGAGCCACTGTGCCTGGTCTTCATGTCTAACTTCCAACCAAAGATTACAAAACACAAGAAAAGGCAAGAAAAAACTCCAATGTCAAGAAACAACATGATAAACCCAGACTCAGATATCACACATGGTGAAACTCTAAGTCAGTGAATGTAAAATAATTTTGGTTAATGTATTAAAGGCTTCAATGGAAAATATGAAGAATATGAATGAATATAGCAAATTTCAGCAGAGAGATGGAAATGACCACAGAGGATGAAATGCTCATGCGAGAGAAAAATCTCAGCAAAGGAGCTGCAGAATGCTTTCCCCAGACCGTCGTCTGACACACAGGTAAGGAGACAAGAATAAGCAATTGTGGAGATAGGTCAGTAGATAGGAGAGAGGTCAGTAGATAGGAGATAGGTCAGTAGATAGGAGAGAGGTCAGTAGACCTGTCTCCAGGGGAAACAGCTATACCTGAAAGAGGGGGGACAAGTTTTTACATCTTCGTTTCTCCAAGTAAGTTCTCAGCACACTCTAAAATGAGAAATGTTCTGTCCTATTTTGGACTGTGCTAGAGAGAACTGAGGATTTGATTTAAGGTAATTAGGGATGGACCAGGAAGGAAACATCCCATGGTGAAAAGTGGGCGTGTGTCTTTGATCTAAATACTGGCTCTGCCGCTTGCTAGCTGCAGGCATCGGGCCTGGTTTTCTTTGTCTGAAAAAGGAAAAAGATCATAGTATAAATCTCACTGGGATGTGAGAATTAAAAGACAGATCACAATTGTCCCTCATACAGTTTTTGGCACATAGTAGATGCCCAAGATATGGTGGCTATTCTTTTTCAGCAGGGATTTCTCCTGTCTCCTTTTGTTTCAAATTTGACAAAACTTTGTAAATAACCAGGAGCCACAATCGAAATATTCTAGAGAAACTCTGTCTCCTGAGGTAAGAAAGAAATATAGAAAGCCAATGAAATGTTTGGAATTATAATAATGACAATAATGACAGTTAGCATTTACTGAGTACTTGCTGTGTTCCAGCCAGGCTTGGTGCTAACCTCTGTGTATTTAGTAACTCATCCATCGGCTCAGTGTGACATGTCCTACAATCATTCCTAGAGGAGGAAACTGACGGTAACAGAGATGAAAAGACTTTTTTTTTTGAGATGGATTCTCTGTCACCCAGGCTGGAGTACAGTGGCATGATCTCGGCTCACTGCAACCTCCGCCTCCTGGGTTCATGCCATTCTCCTGCTTCAGCCTCCTGAATAGCTGGGATTATAGGCACCTGCCACCACGCTGGGCTAATTTCCATATTTTTACTACAGACGAGATTTCACCATGTTGGCCGGGCTGGTCTTGAACTCCTGACCTCAGGTGATCAGCCCAGCTCAGCCTCCCAAAGTGCTGGGATTATAGGCATGAAACTCTGTGCCTGATGAAAAGATTTTATCAAGGCCACACATCCAGGGAAAGGAGAGCCAGGGCTCCACCACTGCTGCCTGACCAGGCTCTGCCCAGCTACCCATGAAGTGATAACCTCTCCTAGGGAAACGCAAGTTGACTTAAAGAGCCATCCAGGGAGGCTGAGGTGGAAGTACACACGAAGCAGGGTGGAGCTACAGCAGGTGCAGGGCTCTCAGGACCCACAGTAGGGCTGAAACAGAAGAGAGAAAAAGTGTCCTCCACTATTGACAATGGTAAGGAACACCTCAAGGTGACATGTCTTTCTATGACAGCCTTCCTTGAAAGAAGAAATTCCTGTCTAGAAAACATAATAAAAAGAGGATTAAAGGTAAGTTGAGGGAAACGTTGCATTTTGATGTTTACTGATAAACAACCTTTTGTGGGGCTGACACAGCAGCCAGGCCCAGGATTATACACGCAGACAGTTTATGAGCACCTCTTTCCATCCAGAATCCTCAAAAGTGTATAATTCAAATTCAGTGACTTAACGGATGGTGAATAAATACAGACCTAGAACTCAGAGCCCAGTGGAAGCCTGCTAAGAACGGGAGAGATGCAGAGGAAATTGTTTTGCTTTTCATCAGCTCCCGTCGTGACTTGTTTTTTTTTTTTCAGACAGAGTCTCACTCTGTCACCCAGGCTGGAGTGCAGTGGCACAATCTCGGCTCACTGGAACCTCCGCCTCCTGGGCTCAAGCAGTTCTCCAGCCTCAACCTCCCAAGTAGCTGGGATTTACAGGCATGCGCCCTGCACCTGGCTAATTTTTGTATTTTTAGTAGAGACAGGGTCTCACCATGTTGCCCAGGTTGGTCTTGAACTCCTTATCTCAGGTGATCCAACCCCCTCGACATCTCAAAGTGCTGGGATTACAGGTGTGAGCCACCGTGCCTGGCCTCCCATTGTGACTTCCGACGTATGGGTCCTACACCTGACGTGCTTGGCGAGGATTACTCCCTGAGGAAAACAGGTCTTCCGCTTGGGTGTGAGCCCTGGGACACTTCAGGGCCCTATGACCCCACAGCCTCGGGGGCTGGTGGTGTCAGCAAAAACAAACATATTGTTCTCATGGGAAGCTTTGGTGGACCAAACGCAATCATCAGAACCATCTCCAAAATCATCCTTGAGGCTCATGTCTTCTTGCTGCTTTTCCACTGGAATTCAAACTTTTAAAGCACAGGAATAAATTGTGGACAGAGAATTCCTTTTTTATAAGTCCTGAGAGCATAGCAAGGCACATCTTCTGGAGATGTAACAGTGCATAGCCGCAGCAGCTCTATGGGCAAAGAACCCTCAGACCTTGCAGCAAAGGACACTGTGCTCTGCCTGGATTCCCTGGGCACCTGGGTGAGCCGCCCACCCTTGGTCTCCCCGCAGAGTGGGTCTCACACCAGCACCCATCCCTGTCCAGGCACAGATTGTGTGTGAGGGACGCCCAGACATCCTGGCCAGCATCAGTGTCAGGGACAGCCCTGGTGGTCCTCAGTGAGGAGCCCAGAGGGGCAGAAGGTGGTGAGAGAGAAGGAGAAGAGCAGCAGGATGCGGTGGTGGGGACTGGGTGAATTCTCAGATCTGCCATTGACACAGCCATGCATCACGGGGCCTCGGATGCCTCCGTCCCTGCTGCCATTTCCACTGGCCTTTCCCACAGGAGAGCCTGGGAGCCCGTGTGACTGTGAGAAGGGGTTGTGTCTGGTGGATTGAACTCAGAGCACGCTGGGGAAGCTGCACCCTTGTCTTCTTTCCCCTGCAGCCAGGACATTTTCTGAGGCCTCTGAGGCTGCTGGCCAGGCCCGGAGTTTTCTGCAGGGCAGGGCAGAGAGTGTCTGGCTCAGGTGAGAAAGGGGCTGTCAGGCAGGGGGCCAGCAGTCCTGAGTCTGGAGACGGGAATTCAGAAGCCCACCTGCTGCTCGGCTCAGAGCTGAGAGGAGAAACAGAGGAGGAACAGTGGCCTCCCCCAACCCAGCTCATGCAGAAATGCATTGGAATGTCGGGAAACTGTG
>NW_022317260.1:0-10122 GCF_002776525.5 Piliocolobus tephrosceles
AGTAGTATACGATAATGTCCTAGGCATTCACATTCACTCACCACTAACTCACCCAGAGCAACTTCCAGTCCATCCACAGTAAGTACTCTCTACAGGTGTACTAGTACTATTTTTTATCTTTTATACCGTATTTTTACAGTACCTTTTCTATGTTTAGATATACTTACTACTGTTTACAACTGCCTACAGTATTCAGTACACCTGCTCATACAGGTTTGTAGTCTGGGAGCAACAGACTACATCATATAGCCTATGTGTGTAGTACACTATATCATCCATCTATGTTTGTGTAAGTACACTCTATGTAATGGTCACACAATGACAAAATTGCCTAACAACACATTTCTTAGAACATATCTCCACTGTTAAGCGGTGCATGACTATACTTGAACTTGTTTCTTAAATTGCCTGCTCTTTTTCAAGAACCTAGGAAAAGTGTATTTCTCTAGCAAGAAGACAAGTGTCTTACCTTGGACGTAGATAGCATAGTCACACAATCCCTGAGTCTCCTGAAGCTGTTCTTTGATAATATCCTGAAAGTGGAAGAAAAATGCTTCTGAGCAGTGGTTAAGTTTCTTCAGGTGTCTTTAAGAAAAAGTAGACATGGACAGGCCAGGTGCAGTGGCTCATGCCTGTAATCCCAGAACTTTGGGAGACCAAGGAGGGCAGATTACAAGGTCAGGAGTTCAAGATCAGCCTAACCAATATGGTGAAACCCCGTCTCTACTAAAAATACAAAAGGCCAGGCGCGGTGGCTCACGCCTGTAATCCCAGCACTTTGGGAGGCCAAGGCGGGTGGATCATGAGGTCAGCAGTTCCAGACCAGCCTGACCAACATGGTGAAACCCCATCTCTACTGAAAATACAGAAAAAAAAATTAGCTGGGCGTGGTGGTGGGTGCCTGTCATCCCAGCGACTTGAGAGGCTGAGGCAGGAGAATTGCTTGAAACCAGAAGGCGGAGGTTGCAGTGAGCCAATATTGCACCACTGCGCGCTCTAGCCTGGGCAATAAGAGCACAAAACCATCTAAAAAAAAAAACAAAAGCAAAAACTGGTATGAATCTTTGTCATATCAGTATGAATCAGTTCTGTGCATTGCCATAGGTATAAATGCCATAGGTATAAACCGAAAACCTTAGATGGATCACAAAGCTCTGGATGCCAAAAAAGATGACACCAAGGATACACTCTGCATGTCAGTACTACCACTGTCTGCCTGCAAGTTTGTAACATATATGGTATATTACCAAAGATATAGAGAAAGAGAAATACCAATGGTTTTTAAATATACACATGATGATCACCCTTGCAATAAGAGGAAAATTAAAAAATAAAACTCAGGGCCAGATGCGGTGGCTCACGCCTGTAATCCCAGCACTTGGGAGGCCAAGGCGGGCAGATCACGAGGTCAAGAGTTCGAGTCCAGCCTGGCAATATGGTGAACCCCCATCTCTACTAAAAATACAAAAAATTAGTCAGGCGTGGTGACACTCATCTGTAGTCCCAGCTACTCGGGAGGCTGAGGCAGAAGAATCGCTTGAACCTGGGAGGCAGAGGCTGCAATGAGCCAAGATCATGCCACTGCACTCCAGCCTAGGTGACAGAGTGAGACTTCACCTCAAAAAAAAAAAAAAGAAAGAAAGAAAGAATTCGACAAATACCATTTTTCATCTATCCAAAGATAAAAAAGTTAATATGTTGAGTTGAACACCTGCCTCCACCAGAAGACCAACATGTCCCCAGAGACTTGCTCTTGACATGAGAAGACACATGGAACACACTTGAACCTGACCCACAGCCTGCAGTCAAACCCAGCCACCCATAGCTGATCTGAAAGCCCATGAGCAATTAATAAATATCTGTTTGTTGGGGGTCACTGAAATTTTGAGGTTGTATGTTAAACATCATTATCATAGCAAAAGATCACCAGTGTATGAAGTGTGGGGAAAAAGGAATTCATATTTTATCACTGAGATATAAACTGCCACACTTTGTTCAGTAGGCACTGTTAGTTGCCTACCCAACATCCCCCGCCTCTCATTTTTATTATCATGGCAATCTCTTACCTTGCAGGCTTCATAATCTTTCCGGATATAATGAAGATGAATCAACCAGTTCTGCTTCTCCAAAATAGGAAACTCTGGAGCTAGGTAGCATATTTTGACAAAATAAACAACACAGTCATTAGATTTTCTCCTTTAGCACTGTCCTCATGTCTAACTAACCATAAACGTACTGCAATATCTCATTAAAATTTTCATGCTACTGTCTACAAGAACATATTATCATGCATCAAAAATGTATAGACTATTAAACTAAGAGATACTTGTCCTACTACATGTTGAATACATATCTTGAGTTTTTGAAGCTTGTAATATCAGTTTCTCATCAAATAATGACTTGGACTGAAAAACATAAAATCATCCTTTGTCTCTTCTCCTCAATCTCTCCTTCCCTGGTTATAGAAAGTGAATAGAAAGACTTTCTAAAGGAGATCGCAGGAATGTCACTAAGGAAATATATCAGGGGAACTCACCCCCAATATTTCAACATAGGTTCTATTTTCCATAAGTGTCGGCCGGTTAAGAAATAAAGAGAGAGTACAAAGAGAGGAATTTTACAGCTGGGCCTCTGGGGGTGACATCACATATCAGTAGGACTGTGATGCCCACCTGAGCTGCAAAACCAGCAAGTTTGTATTAAGGATTTCAAAAGGGGAGGGGGTGTAAGAACAGGGAGTAGGTCATAAAGATCACATGCTTCAAAGGGCAAAAAGGAGAACAAAGATCACATGCTTCTGAGGAAAGAGGACAAGGGCAGAAAGAGGACAAAATCAGAACTCTTGATAAGGGTCCAACAAAGATCACAAGGCAAAGGGCAAAAGCAAAATTACTGATAAGGGTCTATGTTCAGTGGTGCAGGTACTGTCTTGATAAACATCTTACACAACACAAAACAGGGTTCAAGAGCAGAGAACTGGTCTGACCTCAAATTTACCAGGGTGGGGTTTTTTCCCCACCCAAATAAGCCTGAGGGTACAGCACAAGACCAGGGCAGTTTTCAGTCCTCATCTCAGCCGCCTAAGACAGACAATCCAGAGCAGCCATTTATAGACCTCCCTCCAGGAATGCATTCCTTCCCCAGGGTATTAATTATTAATATTCCTTGCTAGGAAAAGAATTTAGCAATATCTTCCCTACTTGCACATCCGTTTATAGGCTCTCTGCAAGAGAAAAATATGGCTCTATTTTGCCCGACCCCACAGGCAGTCAGACCTTATGGCTGTCTTCCCTTGCTCCCTAAAATCACTGTTATTCTGTTCTTTTTCAAGGTGCACTGATTTCATATTGTTCAAACACACGTTTTACAATCAATTTGTACAGTTAACACAATCATCATAGTGGCCTTGAGGTGATGTACATCCTCAGCTTACAAAGATAACCGGATTAAGAGATTAAAGTAAGAGAGGCATAAGAAATTATAACAGTATTATTTGGGAACTGATAAATGTCCAAGAAAGCTTCACAATTTACGTTCCTCTGCCACGGCTCCAGCCATCCCTCTGTTTAGGGTCCCTGACTTCGTGCAACAGAAATATCTATATAAGATACTGAATATCATATCTGGCCAAGTGCAGTGGTTCACACCTGTAATCCCAGCACTTTGGGAGGCCAAGGTGGGTGGATCACAAAGTCAGGAGATAGAGACCATCCTGGCTAACATGGTGAAACCCCGTCTCCACTAAAAATACAAAAAATTAGCTGGGCGTGGTGGCATGCACCTATAGTCCTAGCTACTCAGGTAGCTGAGGCAGGAGACTTGATTGAAACTGGGAGAAGGAGGTTACAGTGAGCCGAGATCACACTGCACTCCAGCCTGGCAACAGAACGAGACTCCGTTTCAAAAAAAAAAAAAAAAAAAAAAATCACATCTGATGATGAGACCACCAAAAATATTTTAAATAGTTAAACACAATCTTCAGAAATGGCTCAAATGAGAACATTATGCTGTTGCCCAGAAATGAGGAATCAACGATGAAAACAATCTAGTTGAGTCATTGAAAATGGCTCACGATACAGAAACTCTAAAATGAGTTACCTGCCCACTGAAATCAGAAGTTTAAAATATGGTCAAATTCATTAAGAAATTACTCTTCTGTGGTAATAAGGAGTAGAAAGATCCAAATTAACCTCAGAATAGTGAAGATCTCAAGGAAGGAAGAGGGAAGAACAGAATTATGAAAAGATAGAAAGGAGACTTCAACTCTTTAATGCTTATTTCTCAAAAAAAAAAAAAGCTTTAAAGTAAACATGACTAAATGTTTTTTATTAAGCCTAGCCAGTGAGTACATGTGTGTTTATATTATTTTTTGTGAACTTTAATATGTTGGAGACAGTCCTTGATTTTTAAAAATGGAAAAGAGGCCTGACATGGTAGCTCATGCCTATAATCCCAGCATTTTGGGAGACCGATGAGGGGTAGATCATTTGAGTCCAGGAGTTTGAGGTCAGCCTGGGCAACATGGTAAAATCCCATCTCTACAAAAAAATACAAAAATTATCAGGGTGTGGTGGCGCATGCCTGTCATCCCAGCTACTAGGGAGGCTGAGGCACCAGAGTTACTTGAACCTGGGGGGTGGAGGTTGCAGTGAGCTGAGATCATGACACTATACTCCAGCCTGGGCCACAGAGCAATGTTCTGTCTCCAAAAAAAACAAAAAAAAGAAAAGGCCGGGCGCCATGGCTCACGCCTGTAATCCCAGCACTTTGGGAGGCCGAGACGGGCAGATCACGAGGTCAGGAGATCGAGACCATCCTGGCTAACACAGTGAAACCCCGTCTCTACTAAAATTACAAAAATTAACCAGGCGCGGTGGCAGGTGCCTGTAGTCTCAGCTACATGGGAGGCTGAGGCAGGAGAATGGTGTGAACCACGGAGGCGGAGCTTGCAGTGAGTGGAGATCGCGCCACTGCACTCCAGCCTAGGCGACAGAGAGAGACTCCGTCTAAAAAAAAAAAAAAAAAAAAAAAGGAAAGAAAGGGAACAGCATGGAGAAGAGAGGAAAATGACTGTAACCCATTTCTTGATGTTCTAGAACCTAAGGAGAAACACCCTAAACAAAAACCAAAAAACTTCTATGTCCATAACATGACAGGGAGGGAAAAAAAGCTTACTGTGACTCAGAGTTAATGTTGACTGAACACAAAAATTAAAAGGTACAACCAGGCATGTTAGCTCACAACTGTAATCCCAGCACTTTGGGAGGCTGAGGCAGGAGGATCAGTTGAGCCCAGAAATTGGATACCAGCCTGGGCAATATAGCAGGACCCCCATTTCAACAAAAAATTTAAATTTTTTAAAAAAATAAAAAAGAAGTAATGCTGCTCATTGCTATCCAAGAATAGGGATTATCAATGGAATTTGTAAGAAGAAATTATAACACAAAGTATGGATATGACCTTACATGCCAGGAACAAGAAAAAAAGTAAAATTTTAAACAAATGACTCTTCACTTTCTGACTACACACATTCTCTTAGTAGAACCGTCCTTCTAGTCATCAGGGCCTATTTGAAGTTCTAAGACTTTTGTTTCCTTTCTTCTCTTCCCCTAGGCCTCACCAATAACCAGACCTCAGCCATTCACATTCTACGTAACCACTTCCAGAATCAAATTTCCTTTGAAAAAGCCACACAAGTCACCAAGCTTAAAGACATGTGAGTGTGTTATGTGCATAAAGTGTACTGTCATAAACAGTTCTAGGGTCCAGGCGCGGTGACTCACGCCTGTAATCCTAGCATTTTGGGAGGTCCAGGAAGGTGGATCACGAGGTCAGGAGATCGAGACAATCCTGGCTAACACAATGAAACCAAGTCTCTACTAAAAATACAAAAAATTAGCCGGGCGTGGTGGCATGCACCTATAATCTCAGCTACTCAAGAGGCTAAGGCAGGAGAATCGCTTGAACCCAGGAGGCGGGGGTTGCAGTGAGCCAAGATCATGCCACTGCACTCCAGCCTGGGCGACAGAGCAAGGTTCCATCTCAAAAATAAGTAAATAAATAAATATTCTGGGACAAGTGGCTTACTGAGTAATCTTGGACCAAGTCTCAACTGCATGACCTAGTCCTCTGTCACCTACCTACTAAAGGGAAAGAGTAAAAGAGAATGAGGCACTGAACCCTTTTGAGTTTATACTATCACTAAGTATTGCAAACCTTAGATACTTAGTATAATATCACTTAGTAGTCTAAAAGAAAATTTATAAAATGTTAATTTTCAAGTCTTAGCTGTTATTAAAATTTCACAATAAAAGACAAGTCAGGGCTAGCCATAGTGGCTCATGCCTGTAACTCCAGCACTTTGGGAGGCCCAGGTAGACGAATCACTTGAGTCCAGGAGTTCGAGGCCAGCCTGGACAAACCCCATCTCTACAAAAAATACAAAAAAATTAGCCGGGAGTGGTGGCACAACCTTGTATTCCCAGCTACTTGGGAGGCTGAGTTGGGAGGATTGCTTGAGCCTGGGAGGCAGAGGTTGCAATGAACCATCATCGTGCACTTGCACTCCAACCTGGGTGACAGAGTGAGACCCAGTCTCAAAAAAAAAAAAAAAAAGGACAAGCCACATTTTGTGTTTCCTGAGTGAAAGCTGGAGAAAGAAAAAAGTGTTCAATTTATAAGGCAGCTCAAGAGCCCAAAGGCTCATTAAATGGAACTCTAGGGATTAGAAAAAGGAAAATCCACCAAATCCAGTGCTGAAGGTCATTTCACACTCCTGGAGATGTAGCTGTCCAAAAGCTAAAAGAATTTTAGTTCCATCAAAGATTTTAGAGAACATTTCAGTGTACATAACTGTCCTATTACCGAATGTATGACCCGGGAAATTTATAGTTTCCTCATCTGTAAAACCAAGACGCATTCATTCAACCAATATTCACTAGGTACCTACCATATTCCAGGCACTGTTCTAGGCACTGGGAATACAGCAGTGGACAAAACTGACTCCCTGATTTCATGGAGCTCATAATTGAGAGAAGGGGCTGCTACCACACAGGATAGATAATAAAGTATGTTATACTTATGAGTGATATTTTTCTATGAAGAAAAATAAAGCAGGAAAGAGAAATAGTGCCGGGTGGGGGGGGTTGTACTTTTAAATAGAAGGGTCAGGAAATAAAATACTCATCCTATAGAGTTGTGAGGATCGAATTATCTAATATATAAAGAAGTTCAAATACTACCTGGTACAAAGTAAGCCTTCAAGAAATGTTACCTATTATTGTTGCTGGGTTTTTTGCGTGTTTTTTTGTTTTTCGTGTGGTTTTTTTTTTTTTTTTTTAGATGGAGTGGAGTTCTGTCATAAAGGTCAGAGTGCAGGGGCGCGATCTAAGCTCACTGCAATCTTCACCTCCCAGATTCAAATTATTCTTATGATTCAGCCTACTGAGTAGCTGGGATTACAGGCACACGCCACAGTACTCAGCTAATTTTTGTATTTTTTATAGAAATGGGATTTTCCCATGTTGGCCAGCCTGGTCTTGAACTCCTGACTTCAAGTGATCCACCTGCCTCATTCTCCCAAAGTGCTGGGATTACAGGTGTGGGCCACTGTGCTGGGCCTGTTGCTGTTATTTTTATTACCATTATTATCTACTTATTGCCAAAGATGAAGGAATTCTGGATACCTCAGAAATCCCTAGAGTCTATGAATCCTGAATTTACAATTAGAATTTTACCTGCAAATGTATAAGTTGAATTTCTGGTATTCCAAATCATTGCTCACTCCAACTCCCCCTAAAAATGGGGATACTGGTTCTTATATGCTTTCACAGGTATTATGAGAACTACTAGTTGAAAGATCCTCCAAAAAATATAAATAATGTAAATGCAGAGCAGAATCTCCCCTATTTTGCAATAAAGCAGAGTGATCACCTCCAATGCTACATTTCAGGAGCCTATGTTACCACAGAGGTCAGGTAGCCAGCTGATGAGATGAAGACAAGGTAATGGCTTTTAGTGAGTTATAAAAAAAGACCTCATTCACATCCCAGCTCCCACACTACCCCTCCACCATCACCAAGACAGTGGGGGCAGAAGGCTGGCAACCTAGCAACAATACTTTCTTGCCACTTCTCTTGCCCCATTCTACTCTTTTGTAACATCTCTTCTCCTTCTTTCTCCCTTTAAGGATGCACCTGACATATTTTAAACAATTCCAGAAGTGAATAAACATGACACCTCAAGAATTCTCCCCTATAATTTGCCCTAGGTGCTAAATTCTCTTTGAAGAATTTCAAATTCTGCTTAGGCTCAAAAATCAAACCTTTACATGACACTTTGATTAATGCTAGGGGTAGTATGCTAGCTATATAAGTGCTAAGCAGAAAACTATTATGGTTCAGATTTTTAGTTGGAAAATTTACTAAATAACTAAGGCTTTTGTAAATACATTGCAAGTAAAGTCTTCTTTAAAAAAGAATAATACTCATCAAAGAAAGGATTTCTTCCAGGACTAGCAGACATGTAGCACATAAAAGTTTCACATGTAGAATTTCAATCTCGATTCAATACCAGACTTCTATGGGACCTAGGGCAAGTTATTTCACCTCTCTGGGCCTCCATTTATCCCCGCTATAATTTTCACCCAAAAATCCAAAGAATCTGAAAATAGTCATTCAATAAATGTTAATTTCCTCATGCCAAACAGGAATTATAACACTTTTCTACCTCAATAGGATATCTGGGGCATCAAAAGAGGTAACAAATCTTGAAAAGAATACAAATGTAAGACATTTTCATTACTATCATTTTGAGCCCTGTATCAGTCAGAGCCTAAGAAAAAACCACTTGAGGACTTGAAACACAAGGATTTTAATGCAGAGAACAGGCAATGGAAGAAATGAGAGGCCCAACAGGGAATGGTGAGACAAATCAGAAGTCTGCATGAGCAAAAAGCCACTACTACTCTGAGGCCTGAAGGTCAGGGAGGGAAGCCCTGGCTTCTCCTTCCTCTTGCCTTGTAATCTCCTGCCAGTTCCTCCACTTGCTAATCCAGCCAGAAACTGCTGACATAGAAGCCTAGGAAGAAAAGGAGCCTGCAAGAGTCAGTTCCTCACTATACCAAAAAGAGAAGAGAACGCAAGGAATGCATCTCAGGGCAAACAGGACCAGGATCAAGAGGAACATCTACTCTGTTCAGGGACATAAATGATAAAGGAAGAGGAAGAGACTGGGCTGAATCAGTATTGACTCAACGGTATATGCTAGAAGCTGGCCTTTAATTTTTAAATTATATTGCTGCTATCCAGTTTCTTTGCTTCTCATTAGCTTAACAGGAAATGAGGAAGAAAAAAAGTCATATAAAAGATTAGTTAATTCTGGTTTTATGCTATAGCTTAGATTATTTAAAATTATTTTACTTCCTCAAAACTTAACAATTATTTCCTTGTTAAGGGTGTGTGTGTGTGTATATGTATCTCAGTGTTTTCTCTCCTATTATTCCAATGAATATTCATATAAGGCCAGTGAGTTATGCAATTCAGAGAATATTCCCACATTACAAAAGAGGAAATTAAGGCCCTAAAGGTTAAGTAAATTGTCCACATTCAACGAGTAGTTAATGGAAGAGGCAGGACTATCACCCAGGTCTCCAAGGTTACCCATTAAACTACAACAAGTTTCTGCCCAATCATAAAGGATTTTCTAATATTAAAATGTAAATGTTTGGGCTGTCAATTAGACATAACTGAGCAACACAACATTAATGATTTTAAAGCGGCCAGACGCGGTGGCTCATGCCTGTCATCGAGCACTTTGGGAGGCCTAGGTGGGCAGATCACAAGGTCAGGAGGTCGAGACCATCATAGCCAACATGGTGAAACCCCGTCTCTACGAAAAATACAAAAAAATAATAATAATAATTAGCCGGGCCTGGCGGCACACACCTGTAGTCCCAGCTACCTGGGAGGCTGAGGCAGGTGAATTGCTTGAATCCAGGAGGCAGACGTTGAGATAAGCGGAGATTGCGCCACTGGGCTCCAGCCTGGCGACAGAGCAAGACTCCATCTCAGAAAATTAACAATGATTTTAAAGCTTTTCTTTTTTTTTTTTCTTTTAAAGCAG